>NW_006921772.1:2976677-2995710 GCF_000298275.1 Orycteropus afer afer
TTTTTTTTTTTTTAAGATATACTAAATATTTATGAAACATTGAAGCTGTGTTTCCTAAATGACTGAAGTGTCTAAATTCACTTAAAGAGTGTGCAAGTCTGAGATGCCTATCTTGGCCTAGCACTGCCATTTTACTTCCGTTCATTATAAGACATTATTCAACCTGGGTATAATCTTCTTTATTTGTTATGGGACATAAACCCAGAATAAGAGAGTTTTAAAAATGAACTTTGTATTTGGCATTGCTATTTCAGCACATCTAAGTCATTGTTTTACTCACGGTAAACCAGAAAACTGCAAATGTTTTAAAACTTTTTGTTTAAAAGATTTATACTTATTTATTTTCTGAGAAATTTCCAAAATGGAAAATGCATTCCTTCCTACCCACCCATTCATTTGTCATCTATGAGGTTTATTTTATTAGTCTGTGTGTTGCATTTGCTCAAAAAGTGAAAATAAATTGATTTTTAAATATATCTTCAATTACTGTCATTCATTTTCATAAAAAACTCCAATAGTCATCACAATAATACCTTGGAATATTTAATAAAATATATATGATACTGGTTTAGGCATGCTAATGCTTAGTACTCCTATGCCAAGTCCTAAGTATGAATGTAGGAAAATTGGAAGTTGTCCAAAATGAAATTGAAGGCATAAAGATAAATGTCCTAGGCATTAGTGAGCTGAAATGGACTGGTTTTGGCCATTTCATATCATACAACCATATGATCTACTATGCTGGGAATGACAAATTGAAGTGGAATAGCATCACATTCATTGTCACAAAGAATGCTTTAAAATCTATCTTGAAGTATAATGCTGTCAATGATAGGATAATATCCATACACCTACAAGGAAGACCAGTTAATACTACTACTGTTCAAATTTACACATCAACTACCAAAGCCAAAGATGAGAAAATTAAAGATTTTTACCAACTTCTGCACTCTGAAATTGACTGAAAATGCAATCAAGATGTGTTAATTATCACTGGTGACTGCAATGCAAAAGTTGGAAATGAAGAAGAATCACCAGTATTTGGAAAATGTGGTCTTGGTGATAGAAATAACACTGGAGATTGCATGATAGAATTTTGCAAGACCACAGACGTATTCGTTGCAAATACTCATTCAACAACAAAAATGGTGGCTATACATGTGGACTTTACCAGATGGAGTACACATCTGGTAAAGATCTCTTGCCACAGATTGAAGAAATCTATAGCAAGAGGCAATGGAGAGGCTCAATATCTTCAGCCAAAATAAGGCCAGGAGCTAACTGTGGAACAGATCATCACCTGCTCATATACAAGTTCAAGTTGAAACTGAACACAACTAAAACAAGCCCACGAAAGCAAAAATATGACCTTGATCATATCCCTTCTGAATTAGAGACCATCTAAAGAATAGATTTGATGCACTAAACACCAATGGCTGAAAACCAGAGGAATTGTGGGATGACATCAAGAACATCATCCATGAAGAAAACAAAAGGTCACTGACGAGACAGGAAGGGAAAAAAAGACCACAATGGATGTCAGAAGAGACTCTAAAACTTGCCCTTGAACAGATAGTAGTTAAAGCAAATGGAAGAAATGACAAGATAAAAGAGCTGAACAGATTTCAAAGAGCAGCTCCAGAAGACAAAGTCAGTTATTATAATGAAATGTGCAAAGACCTGGAGTTAGAAAACCAAAAGGGAAAAACATGCTCAGCATTTCTCAAGTTGAAAGAAGAGAAGAAAAAAATACAAGCCTCAGTTGCAATATTGAAAGATTTTATGGGCAAAATATAGAAGAATTATGCAGGAAATATCAAAACAAGATGGAAGGAATACACAGAGTCACTGTACCAAAAAGAATTGGTCAATGTTCATCTATTTCAGGAGGTGGCATATGATCAAGAACCAATAGTATTGAAGGATGAAGTCAAAACTGTACTGAAGGAATTGGTGAAGAACAAGGCTCCAGGAATTGATGAAATACCCATTGAGATATTTCAACAAACAGATTCTGTGCTGGAGGCACTCACTCATCTATGCCAAGAAATTTGGAAGACAGCTACCTAGCCAACTGACTGGAAGACCAAAGACGTATTCGTTGTAAATGCCCTTTCAACAAATTCATATTTGTACTCATTCCAAAGAAAGGTGACCTCACAGAATGTGGAAATTATCGAACAGTATCATTAATATCACACACAAGTAAAATCTTGCTGAAGATAACTCAAAAACAGTTACAGCAATATATTGACAGGGAACTTCCAGAAATGCAAGCTGGATTCAGAAGAGGATGTGAAATGAGGAATATCATTGCTGATGTCAGATGGATCTTGGCTGAAAGCAAGGAAACCAGAAAGATGCTTACTTGTGTTTTATTGACTGTGGAAAAGCATTCGATTATGTGGAGCATAACAAATTATGGATAACATTGAGAAGAATAGGAATTCTAGAACACTTGATTATGCTGATGAGGAACCTGTACATAGATCAGGAAGCCATCATTCGAATAGAACAAAGGGATACTGCCTGGTTTAAAATCAGGAAGGGAGTGTATCATGGTTGTATCCTTTCACCTGAAAAAATAATCTGAGAAGCTGGACTATATGAAGAAGAGCATGGCATCAGGACTGGAGGAAGATTAATTGACAACCTGTGATATGCAAACAGCACAACTTTGGTGCTGAAAGTGAGGAAGATTTGAAGTACTTACTAATGAAAATTAAAGACTACAATCGACAGTGTGAATTACATCTCAACATAAAGAAAACAAAAATCCTCACAACTGGACCAATAAGCAGCATCATGAAAAATGGAGAAAGGATTGAAGTTATAAAAGATTTCATATTACTTGGTTTCACAATCAACACCAATGGAAGCAATAGTCAAGATATTAGATGACATATTGCACTGGGCAAATCTGCTGCAAAAGACCTCTTTCAAGTGGTGAAGAACAAAGATTTTTCTTTGAAGACTAATGTGTGCTTAACTCAAGTCTTGGTATTTTCAATCACCTCATATACATGTGAGAACTGGACAACGAATAAGGAAGGCCAAAGAAGAGTAGATGCTTTTGAAGTGTGGTGTTCGTGAAGAATACTGAAAGTACCATGGACTGCCAAAAGAACTGACAAATCTGTCCCGGAACAAGTGCAGCCGGAATGCTCCTTGGAATGAAGAATGGCCAGACTTTGTTTTATCTACTTTGGTCACATTGTCCGAAAGGACTATCTCTGGAGAAGGATTTCATAGTTGGTAAAGTGGAGAGTCAGTGAAAAAGGTGAAGGCCCTCAACAAGAGGGATTAACATAGTGGCTACAACAACGGGCCAGGTATAGCAAGGATTGTGAGGCTGGCACAGGACCAGGCAGTGTTTCGCTCTGTTGTATATGGAGTTGCTATCAGTCAGAGCCGATTCAAGGGCACCTAACAATAACAACAACAGTGGTTCAGTGGGAGAAAACACTTAGTGATCTGATCCCATAAACGTTGCAGCAGTTCTACTCTATTATAGAGGGTTGCTATGAGTCAGAATAGACTTAATGGCACCCAAAAACAGCAACAGCAAGAGAATGAAGAGAGCTGGAGATTGTTCTGCACATGAACATAACCTACAGCTCTGCTCACAGGACCACCATGTATTATCACATATGTTGTACACTGCACAGCTCAGCAGGGCACCATTCATACAGACTATGATGGGAATAGCTTGCCTTATAGTTGGTCACTGCCTGACCTATGCAACTGTTGCATATTGCATTCCTGTGTGATGGAAGTTATTGACTAGTTGGTTATATCTGAAATGTTGTATTCTATAATTAGAAATAAATATTTTCTTCTTGTTTTCCAAGGTGTGAAGACACTTGCAGGTTTCTTACAAAAATAAAAAGCAAGAAGGCTGTTGGAAGGAGATTTTCCTAAATGAAAAAGCACAAGACACCCATATGTCATGAACTGGTTACCTGTTATGTTGACACACAGAGATTTCCACATCCAGACAAATGGAAAGATTTATTTTGAGTTACTTTAAACAAAGGGCACAAAATGCTTTCTTAAAAGGTCATCTTTTAAATATCTTATTGTCACTCTGTGAAAGCTCACTCACTGATGACTGGCACAGTTACTGCACCTAAATAAATAGAGGGGAAGGGTAGACCAGTGAAACGCTTAAGAAAGAAATAGAGGAACTTGCAGTTTCTAACCTCAGCTCTGACCCTAGCATGGTGTGTGGTCCTGAGAAAGCCATTTAACCTCTTTATGTCTCAGATTCCCTTTAGTGTCTCAAATTTCAGGGGGTGAAGTGAGGATAGAGTTTTGGAATTATTTCTCTTAAGACCCAGGAATGCTACAAGAATGAATGAATATTTTCTAAATGCAGAGTAAAATTAACTTTTCAATAAGAAAATATTTTGGCTAAGAACTCTGTGTGGGGTGGATAAAGGCATCTGAGTGACTTTTTGTTTTGATGTCAACTTTTATTTTATATTTTCTTTCCCAGAGGACAATTTAATTTGTTCATGGGTTAGGGAGAAATAAAATTTTCATTAATGAATAGGGAGAAAAAATAGATTCAGCAGAGTTTTTGGCATATTAACACTTGCTACCACCATCTCCAATATTAAGAAATGTAACATGATATACACATTGCTCTCCCATGTGGTATATAGAAATGTACCAGATCTAGGGCTCAGAAAAAGAGATACATTTGTAGAAGGTAAAAAGTTTGTGTAATGTAAGACAGGTTAAGCACATTTCTAGTATCTAAAGAGCTCAAGTGCATTTTCAACAATTCTGGACCAATTGTTAAAAATAAGTTTGCATCTCTCCTAATTACATTTAAAATATAGACATCCTAATGTATGCAACAACCAGGAAACTTTTACCTTTGGGGTTCTGTGCTGTGGACACTTGGAATAGATTAAAAATACAGATAATGATAAAATTCACTATCATTTATTGTATACTTAATAGTACTTACTCAGTTAATATTTAAACTTGCTCATTTCTATTCGTAACAAATGGCAGAGGGAGGGAATGAAAGCAGGAAGTCTAGTTGAGAGGCTGTTTAAATAGCCCAGGTGCGAGACTATAAAGTAGAGACTATGGTTATGCAGTTCTAGAAATGAGGAGACTGTGGCACAGATAGGTTAGGTCATGTGATGAATGTAAATGGAAGACTAGGATGGACTCTGAAGCAGAAAATAAGCTATACAGAAAGTGGTGCATCAAAGCCCCACTGTAACAACAAAAGCAGATACTCAATCTCAACAGACAAACCAAAGCGGGAATTGTCAGGAAACATGTCATACAAAATTAATTCAAAACTTGCTCTTTGAACTAATCACTAGGACAATTCGAGTTAGCTTACATCAGTAACACCTGAGCATTTGTTCCAACTCAGGTAATGCTGAGAAAGGAGAAATGGTGATCCACAGTCCTAGCCACAGTGGCTACAAATCCAGGTCTTGTGAGTATCTGCCTATCCTACCTTATTCTAACTACACATTAATTGAGGGCCTTCTATCTGCTAAGAACTGTGCTAGGCACAGGAATATGAACATGAATGATATACAACTCTGGTTTTCAAGGACTTTTCAACCTGGCAAGTTAGCATGACATATATAAATTAACCCAAACCAAACTCACTGCTGTCAAGTCAATTTCAACTCACAGCAACTCCTCCTTGGATTTGAGGTGGTATCTCTACAGAAGTAGATTGCCCAGTCGTCCTTCTGAGAAGTGGCTGGTGGGTTTCAACCACCAGCCTTCTGATTAGCAGCCAAATGCCTTAAGCACTACACCACCAGAGCTCCGGTGACATATATACAAATATACAAAGACTCATAATACCAGGTGGAAAGTACTCTATAGGCTGTATGGACAACCCAACATGGAAATTCAAGAGAGTGCTACTAATTGTGCTGGGGATGAGAAGAAAGGAACAGTGTGGGTTAATGTGATTCTGGACATGTGATATCATCAAACCAACCATGAAGCCTGAAAAAAAGGGGAAATTTGCAATATAAGCTTAGAAAATAGATGGGGGCTAGGTTAGGAAGATAATATTTCACTGCTATTTATAAAGTTTTCCAGTAATATATCAGACAATGCTTCACTGCTATTCCGAAGCTTTTCAGTGGCAGTTTTTGCAGAAGTGGATGTCCCATAGCTTTGTTGAAAACTGTCCACCATGAGTGACCCACTTGGTATTTGAAATACCAGTGATATAGCTCCCAGCATCACAGCAACACATAAGCCATGACAGTATGAACAAAGAATAAGAAATACCAAAGAATTGATGACTTTGATATTTGGTGTTCGTGAAGAATACTGAAAATACCACATGTGTGCCAGAAGAATAAATAAACAAATCCATCTTGGAGGAAGTACAGCCAGAATCCTCATTAGAAACAAGAATGACCAGATTTTCCTTCACATACTTTGATCACATTGTCAGAAGGGTCTGGTCCCTGAAGAAGTATATAATCATTGGTGAGGTAGAGGGTCAGCAAAAAAGAGGCAGACTCTCATTGAGATGGACTGACATAGTGGCTGTAATGATGGGCTTAATCATAGCAAAGATTGTGAAGATAGTGCAGGACAGGCAGTGTTTTGTTATGTTGTACATAAGGTCACTAAGAGTCAGAACTGATTCAATGGCACCTAACACAAGAATAACAGGTTAGGACGAATCTTGACTATCATGTTGAGAAATCATGCGTATGATAAGAAATATGGGTAAATATGGGTAAATAAGAGCCATAAAAAAAGGTTTGTTGTTTAAAGAATTATTTTATTTAGAAAAAGACATTTTAGACTTGATTGAAAGGGAATGAAAGCACAGAATCCAATTAGAATGTATCTGTAATACAGCAGATAAGAAAAATGGGGTAAAGGAATAGAGGAACTTACTGACGTAGAATTTACAAGATTTTTTGGATCTTTAAATGTGGTACAAGGTGAACTTAGTATAAAGGAAGTCAAAGTTAAATCCAAGGTTTCTAGCTTGTGCAAATGGTGAGAAAAAGTATACAAATGGTGAAGTCCATTTAGGGTGGAGAACACAATGTGTACACACTGGACGCGTTGACTTTGGCAAGTCTTTAAAACATACATCTAAGTAAAGATACGATGTTTAGTAACAAAAAAAAAAAAAAACCAATTGCCATCAAGTCATTCTGACTCAGAGTGACCCTAAAGGACAGAGTAGAACTCTCCCATAGGGTTTCCAAAGTTGTAAATCTTTACTTTTCCCACAGAACAGCTGGTGAGTTCAAACTGCCAAGCTTTTGGCACCAGAGCTCCTATAGGGTTTACAAAAACCAAAAAAACAAACTTACTCCCACCGAGTAGATTACGACTCACAGTGATCCCCTTTGGGTTTCCCAAGGCAAATCTTTACGGAAATAGATTGCCCAATCTTCCTTCTGCAGAGTGGCTGGTGGGTTTGAACCGCCAACCTTCTGGTTAACAGTCAGATGCCTTAGGCACTACACCACCAGAGCTCCTTCCTATAGTGTTTAGTAGGGAGTAGAAAACAATGGTGAAGAGTTTGAAAGGGGGAGTGATTTGGTTTTTATAGAGTTGGGGGGGGTCACTCATATACTGGTAAAAATGAAATATAGGAATGAGTGAATTCTCTTAATATTAAGAGTGTGAAATAGGAGAAAAAGAGGTTTAAAAAAATCGCATTCCAGTCAGTGGTTCTCAAAATGTGGATCTGAGCATTTATTAGAATGTTAGCGTGTTCTCAAGCCCTACCTAAGACATGCTGAATCAGCAATTTTGGGGTGTGATTACAGGTGCTTTAGACCTACCAGCCACTCCCTGGAAGGAAGGTTAGTCAATCTACTTCCGTAGTGACACTGCCTCAGGAACCCAAAGAGGGGTCGCTATGAGTCAGACCTGACTTGATTGCAGCAGGTTAGATGCACGCTAAGGGCTGAGGACTACTGATTTGTTAGATGGAAGGAAGAGGGGCCATCAAGTGAATAGTCAGAGACAGAGAGAGTGTAGTGTTGCAGAAGTATTTAGTGGAGAGAATTTCAGGCATGGTCAGTGTTAGATACTTCAAAGATTTTGAGTATGGAGGGTACTGATTAGAGTTCTAAATCTACACATTAGGAGCATTGTGGGAGTAAGTACACTAGAATATCAGGAGTAGAATGTAGTGGGTGGAGGCACTCATTAAAAGTGAAGACAATAAAATAGGAGCTACTTAAGAAGTTTTTTTTACTAAGATGTTGATGGCACTGGGGATATGCAGCACCAAAGGAAGTTTTTTACTTTATTTTTGAAGTGAAATATTTGAATAGGATTTATGTTAAGGGGAAGTGTGATACTAGCTGATGGAGCAAGTTTCTGAAGGGATAATTAGATGGGATGGGATGTAGATCACAATTTGAGGGGCTAGAAAAGTGGTAAAATTAGTCCTTCTTTTGAGAAAATAGGTTAGGCTTAGTCAACTTTGAAGCTGGAAAGGAGAGAATTTGAAGGAGTGCATGCCAATGAACCTCTGTTCCCAGGCAAGAAATAGGTGAGGTCATTTTCTTTGAGTTAGAGCTGGCAAGACTAGGAGAACTTGGGAGTGGTCATGGTTTAAAAAGTCTCTGTGGGAGTGGCAACATTGGAAGAAGCCCAGTGACCTGTCAAGCTGGAAAGGCCTCAGTTTCCTCTTCTTGCTCAGTTCTTAGGTTTTTGTATATTTTCCAAGCTGCAATGTGTCAAGGCATTCTTAATGCCCCACCTTGTGGCCTGGCAGAAAGATTTTTCCTTTCCTTGAGAGACTCACCCAACCCTGGCAGAAGTTTGACATCTAACTCAGGTCAGCTGAATTAATAACAGAGGCACTCTTTACTCAGTTGGTTTCAATTCATCCCAGTTAAGGAGAAACTGAAGAACATTGTTTGTGGGCTTAAAAGAAGACCTCTCCAAAAGGATAAGCTAATAAATTGTGAGGGTCCAAATATCCAGGAGTGGTGATAATGATGCATGACTGTTAGGGACACTATTTTTCTCTACAGATCAGTTTTCTGGTGTTTGCATGGGCCTGAAATGAATTAGGTAAATGTATTTTCCAGATTTTCCCATTATTCTAAAGTATGCAATGGCATTTCAATTTATGTAGTCTAGACTTGTTATCTCATACTGCTATTAAGCCATCAAACTCACAGAATTTCCCAGGCACAAATTTCCTTTTTGACCATTTACATTCAGCATTTCTGTCCCACCGAACAGATTGCACATTACTCATCATTCTGAGACGTAAGAAGTGAACGATGGTAATATTGAAGAATTACTACAACTATTAAAAATAATCCAATTCTATTTGTCCAGTCCTTTTAAGTAATTAAGGTGACCTTTAGAAGATGCTTCAAATAGCTGAGATCTTTGACCAGAGATGGTTTAGGATTTGGAATTTTACTCTTTCAGCCCTGCTACAGAAACAAAATCTAAAGGAGGAAATAAAAGGAAACTACCCAGAAGGAGTAAGTTATATGATACCCACTTTACTTCTAGTCATTAACAAATGTTTCCTATCTTTAATTTTGCGAGTAAGACACAGGAAGCAGAAAGTATCAAACATGCCTATCAGTTCACCTCCTAAACTCTCATCAGAAATTAAATGAAGTCAGGGGCATGAATAAAAATGTAGAAAGACTTAGGAAGTAACCAGGCACGTAACAAGTAGTAGACAAGGGACGTGTGTACTTCACAAATGGATTTTTAATAGTCAATCTAGAATGAGTACTCAGTATGGATCACCCCATAAACATCTACCAAAAGTAAACTCAAAGTGTAAGTTACTGTTTTCATCTTTATATTATGAATTCTTTTCTAAAAACTCTAAATTAATTACTTCTAAATTAGAAAATGGAGGAGCTCTGGTAGCATAGTGGCTAAGACACTTGCCTGCTAACCAGACGGCTGGCGGTTCAAACCCACCAGCCACTCCTCGGAAGGAAGGTTGGGCAATCTACTTCCATAGTGATACTGCCTCAGAAACCCAACGAGGGGTCGCTATGAGTCGGGGCCGACTCGACGGCACATAACAACAACTAACAACAACAAATTAGAAAATATTTTCTGCATAGAATTACCAAAAACCAAACCCACTGCCATCAAGTCAGATTCGACTCATAGCAACCCCTCCTTGGGTTTCTGAGGTGGTATCACTACAGAAGTAGATTGCTCAATCTTCCTTCTAAGGACTGTTAACTTCTGGTTAACTGTTAAGCTTCTGGTTAACAGTTAAATGCCTTAGGCACTATGCCACCAGAGCTTCCATAGAACTAAGAGGTGAAAATCTCTTCTTATTGGAGACTCACTGCCTTCAAATTATAAAATCTCCCAAATTTTCTAACTGATGAATAGCATAAAAATCCCCAGTACTCACCTTCCCTTTATTCTGTGCTTTCTGCTTCTAAACCCAAAATCTGTATTGTACACAGAATATATTCCCTCTAAAAAGTCTTTGTAGCCACATATTTGGAATAGACAAAGACTCTAAAGTCCAATTAAAGTAATCGCATTTTGGAAATGAAAGATGTCACTCATTCAATCTTTTATTAAAAAGGTTATGATATTGCATATCATTCTCCTTATATCCAATTCAAAGTACACAAAATTAGAAAAAGTCAATAGTAAAAGTTTTCCTTCCCTTTTTCTCAAATTTTCCTGCTCAGAAGTAATCTTTGAATCAGCTAGTGTGGTTCCTTCCAGAACTTTGTGCATTAATTTTCTTTGGTTTGATAGTGATACAGAGGATTGCAGGCTTCTCTCTGGAATATAGACAAAGCATAAGGGAATGGAGTATTTATATAGACCAATGAATAATTTGAACACCAGATGGAGTTCCTGAAAGCCAATAAATGATATAAAACCTTAATATTTTATTACATAACCTCTCTGTGTCAGTTGAACATTGCAAATATTTTATACATTTGTGATCACTTAGGTTCAGGTGCCATAAAAATGAACAAACATGTCCAATGTGTACATTACAGTCTCTATGAAGTTACATTTTATATGAAAACTTCATATACGATGTCTTCAAAATTCGGAATCAAGCTGCTACTGGAATAGCTAGAATTTTCTAAGGCATTTTTATTTTTTTATCAGAGAATTAACCATGCAATTTTCCCAGGTGACAACAGAATTGAAATTTGTGAAACACTGCCCTCTAATGGATAAGGATTTGATACATTTTACAAAAGGAAAAAAGGTGTTAAAAAAGTATTCTGAACGCAAATCAAATGGCTTTCCTGTTGGGCAATCCTACTTCCGTAGTGATACTGCCTCGGAAACCCAAGGAGGGGTCGCTATGAGTCGGGGCCGACTTGACGGCACATAACAACAACAACAACAATGCTAATATATGGCACGATGTAATCTGCATTTGTATATATGAACGAAAAGGCAAAGTGAAAATGTTTTGAAACCTGTAATAACTTAATTTTTAAATTTGAGAGTGTAGTGCCTAAGGCACTTGACTGCTAACCAAAAGGCTGGCAGTTCAAACCCACCAGTCGCTCCTCGGAAGGAAGATGGGGCAATCTTCTTCCGTAGTGATACTGCCTCGGAAACCCAAGGAGGGGTCGCTGTGAGTCGGGTCAGACTGAGGGCACATAACAACAATAACATAGTCTCGATTTGTGCATAGTAAAAACATATCTTGAACAGAAGTATCTTTCATATTTGACTTCATGGGAATCATATTGTAATACTTAATAAACATACCACCAGCAGCAGCAGCAGCAGCAGCGGCAGCACACTGCCGTGGAGTCAGAGCTGACTTATAACGACCGCTCCTTGCGTTTCCAAGGCCATATCACTATGGAAGTAGATTGCCTAACCTTCCTTCCAAGGAGTGGTTAGTGGGTTTGAACCGCCAGCCTTGTGGTTAGCAGTCAAATGCCTTAGGCACTACACCACCAGAGCTCCCATTCTATATAATCAAAGGCAACCTTGTGTAGCTGATGGCAGTTCAAACACTGACACACTATTTCTCAGACCTGAGAGTAAAAAGAAAAGGCAAATTACCCAATAGCTGACCAACATAAATATTTCTACTAAAGGAATAAATTCAATACAATTGGTTCTCTGTACTTTAAATGCTACAGTGGTTGTCCTAATAGAATCTTCTTCATCTTTATGCAATAAAACTTATTCTTATTGTTTTTCTCTCCATCATTTTAAGGAATATTAGTATTCTTTGTTACTGAGCCCAACATTCACAGCATCTCACAACACACTACCAGTAGAAGGAAGAAAATAAAATACATGTAAATAAAGGTAAATATGAGAAATGGGTAAAGATGGGAAATGACATAGTGATGTAAACATTTGAACTTAATCATTTCACACACTATGTAAACCCAACCCCTCAAATGACCCCTAGCTAAAGAAGAAGCTTTCTGCTTCCCATCTCTCTTACAAATAAAACCATTTGTTCTCTGCCAAAAGAGTGAGAAAATTAAAGCCACTCTTGAGATAAGCTATTTACAAAAGGCACCTCTATTCTTTTGTTCTTTATCTTTATAAGCAGGTTAAGGATACCCACCCTCTACTTTTCCCCACCACTTGTCTGTCAGTTTGTCCTACTGTGATGGCTTGCATATTTCTGTGAGGCTGGAAGCTATTCCACCAGTATTTAAAATAACAGCAGGGTCATCCATGGTGGACAGGTTTCAGTGACGCTTCCAGACAAAGACAGACTAGGAAGGACAAGGTCATCCACTTTTGAAAAAATTTCCAACTGAAAACCTTAAAAATAGCAGTGAAACACTATCTGATATATTTATTACTGGAAAACTTTATGAATAGCAGTAACATCATCTAATATACTGTCAGAAGATGAGCCCCTCAGGTTGGAAGACACTAAAAACACAACAGGTGAAGAGTTGCCTTCTCAAATTAGAGTCAACCTTAATGATATGGATGGAGTAAAGCTTTTGGGACCATTATTTGCTGATGGGGCACAACTCAAAATGGGAAGAAACAGCTTCAAATATTCATTAAATTTGGTAAATGGAATGTCCAAAGTATGAATATAGGGAAATTGGAAGTTGTCAAAGACTAAATAGGATACATAAAGATCAATATCCTAGACATAGTGAGCTGAAATGGACTGTTACTAGCTATTTGAATTGGAAAATCATATAGTCTACTATGCTGCGAATGACAAATGGAAGAGGAATGGCTCACATTGATCATCAAAAAGAACATTTCAAGATCAATCCTGAAGTTCAGTACTGTCATTGATAATATCCATATTCCTACAAGAAAGACCAATTAATAATATTATTATTTAAATTTAAGCACTAATCACTAAAGCCAAAGATGAAGAAACGAAAAATTCTTACCAAATTCTGCAGCCTAAAATTGACCAAGCGTGCAATCAAGATTTATTGACAATTACTGGTATTTTGAATATGAAAATTGGAAGCAAAGAAGAAGCACTAGTAGTTGGAAAATATGGTTTGGGAGGTTCTGACAATATGGCAGAATAGACAGACAAGCTGCACAGACATTCTGCAACAAAGCAATGAGAAACCAATTGAAATTGATACAGAAGATGATCATGGAACCCTGAGCTTTGAAGAAAAAGGTAAAGAAGTGGATTAAATACCAAGTAATAGAAGTATCTCAAGAAAACAGTGAGTAAGGGGACAGATGGAGGTATGGACTACTGGCTATCCTGAGTGTTGCAATTTTGAATATTTGCAAGCACATCCCAGTAGCAATCTAAGAATTGACTCAGCTCACCAAGGGCTACATGGGCAAGGACTGAACTAGTGTCTGACAACCAGAAAGGAAGTCAGAAAAGAAGGAGACAAAACAGAGCAGGCAACTGCCAACTCTCCTCAGGATGCAGCCATTTTGAATATTTGCAAGCACATCCCAGTAGCAACCTAATAATCATCTCTGGTCACCAAGGACTGCATAGACAAGGACAGCATTGGTGCCTGACAACCAGAAAGGAAAACAGGGAACAAGGAAACAAACAGATCAGTAGATTGCCAGAGGTTTTCCTAAGGGGAGAGTCATTTTGAATATTTGCAAGTGGTACAGCTATTTTGAAGAGGAATGGTGTGGCTTTCATCATCACAAAGAATGTTGCAAGATCTGTCCTGAAATACAATGTCATCAGTGATAGGATAATATCCATATACCTCCAAGGAAGACCAGTTAATACTACTATTATTCAAATTTATGCACCAACTACTAAGTCGAAAGATGAGGAAATTGAAGATCTTACAAACTTCTGCAGTCTGAAACTGACCAAACATGCAATCAAGATGTGCTGATTATCACTGGTGACTGGAATGCAAAAGTTGGAAACAAAGAAGGGTTACCGGTAGTTGAAAAATATGGCCTTGGTGATAGAAAAAATGCTGGAGATCACATGTTAGAATTTTGCAAGACCGATGACTTATTCATTGCAAATACCTTTTTTCAAAAACATGAGCGATGAACGTACACATGGACTTTACCAGATGGAATACACAGAAATCAGATTGACTACATCTACGGCAAGAGGCGATGGAGAAGATCAATATCTTCAGCCAAAATGAGGCCAGGAGCTAACAGTTGGATAGACCATCAACTGCTCATATGCACATTCAAGTTGAAGTTGAAGACAATTAAAACAAGTCCAAAAGAGCCAAATAAGACCTTGATATATATTAAAAAAAAAAAAAACCTCACTGCTGTTGAGTCGAATCCAACTCATAGCAACCCCGCCTTGGGTTTCTGAGGCAGTATCTCTATGGAAGCAGATTGCCCAACCTTCCTTCCGAGGAGTGGGTGGTGGGTTTGAACCACCAACCTTCTGGTTAGCAGTCAGATGCCTTAGGCACTATATCCCTTCTGAATTTAGAGGTCATTTAAAGAATAGATTTGATGCATTGAACACCAGTGACCAAAACCCAGAGGGACTGTGGGATGATCAAGAACATCATCCATGAAGAAAGCAAAAGGTCATTAAAAAGATAAGAAAGGGAAAAAAGACCAAAATGAATGTCAGAAGAGACTCTGAAACTTGCCTTTCAATGGAGAGTAGCTAATTGAAATGGAAGAAATGACAAGATTAAAGAGCTAAACAGAAGATTTCAAAGAGCAGCTCAGGAAAACAAAGCCAATTACAATAATGAAATGTTCAAAGACTTGGAGTTAGAAAACCAAAAGAGAAGAACATGCTCAGCATTTCTCAAGCTGAAAGAACTGAGAAAAAATTTTAAGCCTCGAGTTGCAATATTGAAACATTCTTTGGGCAAAATATTGAATGATGCAGGAAACATCAAAAAAAGGTGGAAGGAATACACAGAGTTACTGTACCAAAAAGAATTGGTCAATGTTCATCCATTTCAGGAGATGGCAGATGATCAAGATTCAATGGTATTGAGAGAAGAAGTTGAAGCTGCACTGAAAGAATTGGTGAAGAATGAGGCTCCAGGAATTGACAGAATAGCCATTGAGATGTTTCAACAAACAGATGCTGCTCTGGAGGCACTCACTCAGTTATGCCAAGAGATTTGGAAGACAGCTACCTGGCCAACTGACTAGAAGAGATCCATATTTGTACCCATGCCAAAGTCAGGTGGTCCCACAGAATGGAAATTATTGAACAATTTCATTAATATCACATGCAAGTAAAATCTTACTGAAGTATAATTCATAAACAGTTGCAGCAGTATATTGGCAGAGCTTTCAGAAATGCAAGCTGGATTGAGAAGAGGGCAAGGAACAAGGAATATCATTGCTGATGTCTGATAGATCTTGGCTCAAAGCAAAGAATACCAGAAAGATGTTTACTTGTGTTTTACTGACTATGCAAAAGCATTCAATTGTGTGGATCATAACAAATTATGGATAATATTAACAACAATGGGAATTCCAGAACACTTAATTTTATTCATGAGAAACCTGTACATAGATAAGGAGGCTGTCATTTCAACAGAACAAGGGTATACTACATGGTTCAAAATCAGGAAGAGAGTGCATCAATCATACTTATTCAATTGTATGCTGAGAAAATAATCTGAGGAACTGGACTATATGAAGAAGAACATGGCATCAGGATTGGAAGAAGACTCATTAGCAACTTGTGATATGCAGATGACACAACTTTGCTTGCTGAAAGTGAGGATGACATGAAGCACTTACTGATGAAGATTAAAGACTACAGTCTTAAGTATGGAGTACACCTCAATATTAAGAAAATAAAAATCCTCACAACTGGTCCAATAAACAGCTTCATGATAAATGGAGATGAGTTTGAAATTGTCAATAACTTCATATTACTTGTTTCTACAATCAACTGGCAACAGCAGTCAAGACATCAGATGATATATTGCATTGGGCAAATCTGCTGCAAAAGACCTCTTTCAAGTTATAAAGAGCAAAGATGTCTCTTTGAAGAGGAAGGTACACCTAACCCAAGCCATAGGATTTTCAATCACTTCTTGTGCATGTGAGAGCTGGACAATGAATAAGGAAGACCAAAGTAGAGTTGATGCTTTTGAATTGTGGTGTTGGAGAAGGATGCTAAGAGTAGCATGGTCTGCTAAAAGGACTAACAAATCTGTCCTGGAAGAAGTGCAGCCAGAATGGTCCTTGGAAGTGAGAATGGCCAGACTTTGTCTCATCTGCTTTGGTCATATGGTCAGAAGGAATCATTCATTGGAGAAGGATATCATGCTTGGTAAAGTGGAGGGTCAATGAAGAAGGGGAAGGGCCTCAACAAGATGGATTGACATGGTGGCTGCAACGATGGGCTTAGTATAGCAAGTATTGTGAGGTTGGCACAGGACTATGTAGTGTTTTGTTCTGCTGTGCATAGAATCACCATGAGTCAGAGATGATTTGATGGCACCTAACAACAACAACAACCATTTTCAATGTATGGAAGTGACATTCTTACTTGGACAGGGAATCACACAAGCATACAACCACAAATTAAACACAAGTACAATAACATCACAATATCTTGGAGACAATTGACCATCTCAGTCCAAACAAAAAAGCAAGGTAAAGTAGTACAAACAAGGGATCAGGATACAAACCCAGAAAACATCCCTGAGGGGGAAGCAGCATTGGAACTCCCTGATAAAGAATTCAAAAGAATTATATTTAGGTACCTTCAACGGTACCTAAATTGAAGATGAATATCCTATGTGTAATCGGAATCCCAGAACAGGAAAATATAATTAAAACCACAGAGAAAATTGTTGTAGATTTGTTGGAAGATAATTTCCTTAATATGATGAAAGATGAGAATATGTCCATTCAAGAAGTTCAATGAACCCCAAACAGGAAAGACTTCAAAAGAAAATCACCAAGACATATCATCATCAAATTCACCAAAACCAAATGCAAAGAAAGAATCCTGGAAGCAACACAGGAAAACAAAAAGTTACCTATGAAGATAAACCAATAAGACTTAATCTCTGATTTCTTGGCAGAAACCATGAATGTGACAGGACAATGGGATGATATATATATAAAACCATGAAAGAAAAAAAATCCCAACTAAGAATTATATACCCAGCAAAATTCTCCATCAAATATGATGGTGAAATTAGGAGATTTTCAGATAAGCAGAAACCTTATAAGAAATGCTAAAATGAGTCCTTTGGATAAAGAACCAACAACAGCAAACAACAACCAATGATTAACACACATGATGACATAATTCAGAAACCAACTGAATTATAGAAGTATACAAAGTAAAATAAGCTTACAAGATTGTAAACAGTGAACTAGAGACATCAGTTGGTAAATGAGGATAACTATAATCCAAAAAGAGGGATAAATATTGTAGTTACAAAATTTCTAAATGGTGAGGAAGTCAAGACAACTACGAGATAGAACGGATTGTTTTATGCTTAGGAAGAAAAGCATAAATCACAGGATACACTCAAAGACAAATAATAAACTTTTGCATCAAAATGAAAAAGAGGACAAGCACAAATATTTATCAAATACTAAAACAATAGCAATGATAGAGATGATGACACAATTCATAAACAAAATTAGCTCAGCACAGAAAATTATATGGAACAAAGAAATTAGCAACACCATGAAAAAAAACATATAGCAAAATGACATCAATAAATTCATACTTGTCAATAATTACATTAAATATCAATGGATTAAATGCACCACTCAAGAGACAAAGAGCTGCAGATTAGCTAAGAAAACATGGCCCATCAATATGCTGTTTACAAGAGACTCACCATAAACATGAAGTCAAAAATAGACTAAAAATCAAAGGTTGGAAAAAGATATATCAAGCAAATGGCAACCAAAAAGGCAGGAGTGGCAATATTAATTTCTGATAAAATAGGCATTAAGACAAAAACGACCATAAGAGGCAAGGAAGGACATTATACAATGATTAAAGGATCAACTGAACAGGGGACATAACCATAATAAATATCCACACACCCAATGAAAGAACCCCCAAATACATAAATCAGACTTTAACAGAAAGACAATTGGATGACTCCACAATAATTGCAGGGCATTTTAATACAACACTTTCAATGAAAGATAGAAAAACTGGAAAGAAACTCAACAAAGATGCAGAAGAACTAGACAATGCAATCAACCAGCTTGAGCTTAGAGACATCTACAGACCACTTCACCAAACAGCAGCACAATATACATTCTTTTCCAGCACACATAGAACATTCTCCAGGGTAGACTATATGTTAGGCCGCAAAACAAGACTCAATAAATTTAAAAACATTAAAATACTGGAAAGCATTCTCAGATCACAAAGCTCTACAATCAGAAATCAACACTAGGAAGACCAACGGAAAAAGAACAAATACTTGGACACTGAATAACACCCTCCTCAAAAATGACTGGGTAACAGAAGAAATAAAAAAATGAATTTAAAAAGTTCATACAATTAAATAAACATGACTTACCAAAATCTTTGGGACACAGCAAAAGCAGTGATCACAGGGCAATTTATAGCAATAAATACACACATCAAAAAAGAAGAAAGAGCCAAAATCAACAC
>NW_006921772.1:2996618-3014365 GCF_000298275.1 Orycteropus afer afer
CATGGTCATATCAATAGATGCAGAAAAGGCATTTGATAAAATGCAACACTCATTCCTGATTAAAAAAAAAAAAAAACTCTCAGAAAAATAAGAATAGAAGGGAAATTCCTCAACATAATAAAGAGCATAAATGCAAAACTAACAACCATTTTTCTCAGTGGAGAGAGACTGAAACCACTCCCCTTGTGAACAGGAAACAAAGAAGCATGCCCTCTTTCACCACTTCTATTTAACATTGTATTGGAAGTCCTAGCCAGGGCAATGGAGCAAGAAAGGGAAATTAAAGGCATCCAAATTGGAAAGGTAGAAGGAAAACCATCCCTATTTGCAGATGATATGATTCCATATTTAGAAAACCAAAGATACTCAGCAAGAAAACTACTGGAACTTTTGAAAGATTTAGCATAGTGGCAGGATACAAGATAAATATATAAAAATCAGTTAGATTCCTCTACACCAGCAAAGGGGTCTCTGAAAAGGAAATAAGGAAATCAATGCCATTTACAGTAGTTATCAAAAAGATAAGATACTTGTGAATCAGTCTTACCAGAAATTCAAAAGACCTATACAAAGAAACTACACAAAACCACTTCAGAAAACTATTGGAGATCTGCATAAATGGAATGGATATGGTATGGATAGGAAGATTGAACATTGAGAAAATGTCAATACTATCCAAAGCAATCTACACATTCAATTCAATCCAGATCCAGATTCCATCAACATTCTTTCAGGACATGGAAAAACTCATCACTCATGTTATATGGAAAGGAAAGAGACCTCAGATAACCAAAGCACTACTGAAGAAGAACAAAGTGGGATGTCTCACACTCCCAGATCCCCAAACCTACTATACAGACACAGTTGTCAAAACAGCCTGGTATTGGTACAATGACAGACACATAGATCAGTGGAACAGAACTGAGAAATCTTTGACAAAGGGCCAACATCATTGAATGGGGAATAGAATTGTCTCTTTCACAAATAGCGCTGGCAAAAAAACCTTGATATCCCTTTGCATAAAAATGAAACAAGATCTTTACCTCACAGTATACACAAAAACGAACTCCAGAGATAAATGTATCTAAGACTTAAATATGAAACCTAAAACTATAAAGTTCATCAAAGAAAAAAATAGGGGAAAACTTGGGGCCCTGTATTATGGCATAAATAGTCTATCTAGCATAACCCAAGATGCACAAACAACAGAAGATAATCTAGATGCTTTTCTAAAAATTAAATCCATATGTTCATCAAAAGAATTCTCCAAAAGAGTAAAAACAGAACCTACAGATTGGGAAAAAAAAGTTTTGACAATGACATATTGGACAAGGGACTTCTACCTAAAATTTATAGAAAATTCCAACACCACAACATCAAAAAATAACCAATCCAATTAAAAAATGAACAGAAGACATGAATAGAAACTTCACCAAAGAAGTTATTCAGGCACCCAACAAACACATGAAGAAATGTTCATGGTCATTAGTCATTAGAGAGATGCAAATAAAATAATTATGAGATACCATCTCACCCCAGCATTAATACCAAAGTTTAGCAAGACAGAAAATTTAAAATGCTGGCGAGAATGTGGAAAGATTGGGACTCTGATACACTGCTGGTAGAACTGTAAAATGATACAACCACTGTGGAAATCAGTATGGCAATTCCTTAAAAAGTTGGAAGTAGAAATATCATTTGATCTAGCATTACTAGGTACAATATCCTAAAGAAGTGAAAGGCAGGGCATGAATAGATATATGCACACCCATTTTCATTGCAGCACTATTTACAATAGCAAAGAGATGGAAAGAACCTAAGTGCCCATCAACCGAGGAATGGATGACCAAACTGTGGTACATACACAAAATGGAATACTATGGAGTCCAAAAGAATAATGTAGGATCTGCAAAACACCTCATAAGGTGGATGAACTTGAAGGACATTACAATGAGTGATATAAGTCAATAACAGAAGGACAAAAAATGTATCAGTCCAGTATTGTAAAAAGTCAACAAAAAGTTTAGACATGGAAGGAAACTTTCTTTCTTGGTTACCGGGGAGGCAAGAGGAGAGAAGGGAAAAATTCCTAGATAGGTTGAAAAAAAAATTATATATAGGCTGGTGATTCAAATGCACGAGCCATTCCACAGAAGAAAGATTGGGCAATCTATTTCTGTAGTGATACTGCCTCGGCAACACAAGGAGGGGTCTCTATGAGTTGGGGCCTACTCGACAGCACGTAACAACAGCAACAACATACATATATATGTGTGTGTGTGTGCGTGTGTGTGTGTGTGTGTATGTGTGTATATATATATGTATATGAAGGTTGGGCATTCCTACTTCCATAGTGATACTGCCTTGGAAACCCAAGGAGGGGTCACTACGAGTAGGGGCCGACTCGATGGCAAATAACAACAACAACAACAACATATGTATGTATATATATATGTGTGTGTATGTATGTATATGTATATGTGTGTGTGTGTGTGTGTGTATATATATATATATATATCTGTATGGGAGCTCTGGTGGCATAGTGCCTAAGGCATCTGACTGCTAACCAGAAGGCTGGCAGTTCAAACCCACCAGCCTCTCCCCAGAAGGAAGGTTGGGCAATCTACTTCTGTAGTAGTATCACCTTGAAAACCCAAGGAGGGGTCACTATGAGTCGGACCCAACTTGATGACAGTGAGTTTGGTTTTTTGGCTTTGGTATATCTATATCTAATCTATATCTATATCTATATCTATATCTATATCTATATCTATATCTATATCTATATATCTACATCTACATCTATATCTATCTATCTATATCTATATAGAAGCCAAAAACTATTAATCGTTACCAGGGGTAGGAGGGAGGGGAAAAGGGGGGGCTTTTGTTTGTGGAACACTGAGTTTACGCTAACAGTGGTGAAATATTTTGGAAAAAGATAACAACAATGGTGGCACATCATGAAAACATGGTATCAATGTACCTGAACTGTAAATGTGGAAATAGTTATGTTGGTGAATGTCTTCTTGTGTATATTTTCACCACAATAAAATTTAAAAATAAGGAAAAGAAAACATGTTTGGTGATAGAAATGACACCAGAGATTGCATGATAGAATTGTGCAAGACCAACAACTTACTCATAGCAAAAATCTTCTTTCAACAACATAATCAGTGACTACACACATGTACCTCAACAAATAAATTACACACACATCAAATACACTACATCTGTGGTAAGAGGGAAGGTAGAAGCTTAATATCAGTCAGAGTAAGGCTAGGAACAGACCATCAGTTGCTTAGATACAAATTTAAGTTGAAGCTGAAGAAAATTAGAACAAGTCAAGAGAGCAAAAATAGGACTTTGATTATATCCCACTTGAATTTAGAGACCCTCTGAGGAATAGATCTGATGCACTAAACACCAGTGACTGAAGACCAGATGAGTTGTGGGATGACATCAAGAACATCATCTATGAAGAAAGCAAATGGTTATTAAAAAGACAGAAAATGAAGAAAAGACCAAAATGGATGTCAGAAGAGACTATGAAACTTGTTGTTGAATGGAGGGTAGCTAAAGCAAATGGAAGAAATGATGACATATAAAGCAGAGTAGAAAATTTCAAAGGGCAGGTCTAAAGCTAAAGTAAGATATAAAGAAATGTGCAAAGAGCAGGAATTAGAAAATCAAATGGAAAGAACATACTTGACACTTCTCAAGCTGAAAAAACTGGGGAAAAAAATCAAGCCTAAAATCACAATATTGAAGGATTCTATGGGCAAAAATTGAGCAATGCAGAAAATATCAAAAGAACACGGAAGGAATGCACAGAGTCACTGTACCAGTGTACCAAAGAATCAGTAGGCATTCAATCATTTCAGGGGTACCATATGATCATGAACCAATGTTACTGAAGGAAGAAGTCCAAGCTGCACTGAAGGAATTGGCAAAAACAAGCCCCCAGGAATTGATGGGATACCCATTGAGATGTTTCAACAAACAGGCTGGAGATGCTCACTTATTCATGCCAAGCAATTTGAAAGAGAGTTACCTGGTCAACCAATTGGAAGAGATCCCTATGTATGCCCTATCCAATGAACAGTTAACTAAACAGAATGTGGGAATTATTGAATAATATCATTAATATCACACCCCAGTAAAATTTTGCTGAAAATAATTCAGAAATGGTTGCAGCAGTATATTGACAGAGAACTTCCAGAAATGCAAGTGGGGTTCAAAAGAGGATGTTGTTGTTGTTGGGTGCCATCGAGTCATCTCTGACTCATAGCAACCCCATGTACAGCAGAACAAAACACTGGCCAGTCCTGTGCCAGCCCCATGATTCTTGCATTTCTGAGCCCATCATTGCAGCCACTGTGTCAATCCATATCGTTGAGGGCCTTTCCCTTTTTCATTGGCCCTCCACTTTATGAAGTGTGATCGTTAAGGTTGTGTGTCAACTTGGCTATGTCTGATTGAGTGGCTGGGCAGCTGGATGTAGTATTCCTCATGATGAGACTGGTAATCAACTCCATGGTGGAATCTACTGTGAGCAGCTTGAGTAGCTGCCTTAGGGATGTGGTCTGCTCCTGTATATAAGGAGAAGCCTTGGGGTACAGTCTCTAGCTTATGGCACACTTGAACCCTGCACGTAGCTGTCTTGTTGTTCAGCAGTCTGCCATGCTCTGCCAACCTTGGGACTTTCAGTGAACTTGAATTAATGGCCTGCCATGTGGTGTGATAACATAGGGACTGTGCCTTTTTACTTGTCAATCTTGGGCCTGTCAGTCTCAGCAGTCAATAGCTTTCTGAGTGAAGAAAACCCTCTAGCTTCAGTGGGCCAGCAGTAGGAGGCAGAGCTGAAGCACAAGGTTGAGGGGCTTTCACCCAGCCCCTAGAGCCTGGCATTTTGAACTGGGACTTAAAGCCTGCAAATTGTAAGAAAAAACTGTCTGTTAAAGCCATTCCATTTGTGGTATATTCTTGTCAGAGTGGCACTAGATAATCAGAACATCAAGCATGATATCCTTCTCCAGGGAATGGTCCCTTCTTACAAATATGACCAAAGTAGGTGAGACAAAGTCTGGCCATTCTCACTTCCAAGTGGTATTCCTGCTGCAGTTCTTCCAGGACAGATTTGTTAGTTGTTTTAGCAGTCCATGGTACTTTCAGCATTCTTCGCCAACACCATAACTCAAAAGCACCGACTCTTCTTTGGTCATCCTTTTTCATTGTCTAGCTCTCACATACATTGATATGATTAAAAAACCATAGGTTGTGTCAGGAGATATCTTTGCTCTTCAGCACTTGAAAGATGTCTTTTGCAGCAGATTTGCCCAATATGACGTCTGATATCTTGACTGCCACTTCCATTGGTATTGGTTGTAGAACCAAGTAATATGAAATCTTTGACAAATTCAGTCTTTTCTCCATTTATCGTGATGCTGCTTATAGATCCAGTTGTCAGGATTTTTGTTTTCTTTATATTGAGGTGTAATCCATGCTGCAGACTGTAGTCTTCAATCTTCATCAGTAAGTGCTTCAAGTCATCTTCACTTTCAGCAAGCAAAGTTGTGTTGTCAGTGTATTGCAGGTTGTTAATGAGCCTTCATACAATCCTGATGCCATGTTCTTCTTCATATAGTCCAGCTTCTCGGATTATTTGCTCAATATACAGATCAAATAAGTATGGTGAAAGGATATAACCCTGATGCACTCCCTTCTTGATTTTAAACCATGAAGTATCTCCTGTTCTGGTCAAATGGCAGCCTCCTGATCTATGTACAAGTTCCTCATGAGTACAATCAAATGCTCTGGAATTCCCATTCTTCTCAATATTATCCATAATTTGTTATGATCTACACAATCTAATGCTTTTGTATAGTCAATAAAACACAAGTAAATATGTCTCTGGTATTCTATGCTTTCAGCTAAGATTTATCTGATGTAAGTAATGATATCCCTCATTCCACATCCTCTTCTGAATCCAGCTTGCATTTCTAGAAGTTCTCTGTCCTTATACTGCTGCAACCATTTTTGAATTATGTTCAGTAAGAATTTACTTGTGTGCAATATTAAAGATATTGTTCTATAATTTCCACATTCTATGGGATCACTTTTCTTTGGAATGGGTACAAATATGAATCTTTTCCACTCAGTTGTCCAAGTAGCTGTTTTCCAAATCTCTTGGCATAGCCTAGTGAGTGCCTCCAGTGCAGCATCCATCTGTTCAAACATCTCAATTGGTATTCCGTCAATTCCTGGAGCCTTAGTCTTTGCCAATTCCTTAAGTGCAGCTTCAACTTCTTCCTTTAACACCATTGGTTCTTGATCATAAGCCACTTCCTGAAATGGATGAACATTGGCCAATTCTTTTTGGTACAGTGACTCTGTGTATTCCTTCCACCTTCTTTTGATGTTTACTGCATCATTCAATATCTTGCCCATAGAATCTTCCAATATTGCATCTCGAGACTTAAATATTTTCCTCAGTTCTTTCAGCTTCAGAAATGCTGAGTGTGTTCATCCTTTTGGTTTTCTAACCCAGGTCTTTTGCATATTTCATTATGATAATTGACTTTGTCTCCTGAAACTGCTCTTTGAAATCTTCTGTTCAGCTTTTTTATTTTGTCATTTCTTCCTCTTGCTTTAGCTGCTCTCCATTCAAGGGCAAGTTTCAGAGTTTTTTCTGACTCCATTTTGGTCTTTTCTTCCTTTCCTGTCTTTTAAATGACTTTTTGCTTTCTTTGTGGGTGATGGTCTTGTTGTCATCCCACAATTCTTCTGGTTTTTAGTCTTTGGTATTCAGTTCATCAAATCTATTCTTTAGATGGTCTCTAAATTCAGGAGGGAAAAGTTTAAGGTCATGTTTTGGCTTTTGTGGACTTGTTTTAATTGTCTTCCACTTCAAGTTGAATGTGCATATGAGCAGTTGATGGTATGTTCCACAGTCAGCTCCTGGTCTTGTTTTTGCTGAAAATATTGAATTTTCCATCACTTCTTGCCACAGATGTAGCCAATCTGATTACTGTGTACTCCACGTGGTGAAGTCCATGTGGATAGCCATCATTTGTGTTTTTGGAAAAAGGTGTTTGCAATGAATAAGTCATTGGTCTTGCAAAATTATAGCATATTATCTCCAGCATTATTTTTTCTCCAAAGCCAAATTTTCCAGCTACTGGTTATTCTTCTTTGTTTCCAATTTTTGCATTCCAATCACCAGTGATAATCAGCACATCTTGATTGCATGTTGGGTCAATTTCAGACTGCAGAAGTTGGTAAAAATCTTCAATTTCCTCATCTTTGGCTTTGGTGGTTGGTGTATAAATTTAAATAATTGTAGTATTAACTGGTGGTTTTTTAGTTTCCTCGTAGGCACATAGCTATTATCCTATTACTGACAGTATTGTACTTCAGGATACATCTTGATACATTCTTTGTGATGGTGAATGCCATGACATTCATCTTCAATTTGTCATTCCCAGTATAGTAGATCCTATGGTTGTCTGAATAAAAATGGCCAAAATTGGTCTTTGTCAGCTCACTAATGCCTAGGATATTGATCTTTCCTTGTTTCATTTCATTCTTGCCAACTTCCAATTTTCTTAGATTCATACTTCGTACATTCCATGTTGGGATTATTAATGGATGTTTGCAGCTATTTCTTCTCATGTTGAGTCATGCCAAATTGGCAATTGGAGGCCCCAAAAGCTCTAATTTATCCATATCATTAAGGTTGGCTCTACTCTGATCAGGCAGCTCTTTCCCAGTCATAGTTTGAGTGCCTTCCGACCTGAAGGGCTCATCTTCTGGTACTGTATCAGACAGTGTTTCAGGGCTATTCATAAAGTCGTGCTATCATATATCAGACAATGTTTCACTAATATTCATAAGGTTTTCACTGGCCAATTCTTTGAGAAGTGGATGGCTTCTTCTTTCTTCTGAGTCTATCTCAGTCTGGTCACTCTGCTGAAACCTGTCCACCATGGCCAACCCTGCTGGTACAGCCTCCAGCTTCACACCAACATGCAAGCCACCACAGTACAACAAATTGACAGACAAGTTCATCTCCTTTAGCTGTTCCAACTGCTCCACTCACTTCCTGGCCTCCTATGAGGGCTCTCCCCTACTTAACTGCTCTGGCCTCTGGCCCTGGTGCCTGCTTCTGCCTGGGGTCTCTCCCCTCCTTACCTGTTCTGGCCATCAGCCCTATCTTCCACTTCCTGCCTAAGGATGTGGAATGAAGGATATCATTGTTGATGTCAGATGGATCTTAGCTGAAAGCAAAGAATACCCGAAAGATGTTTACTCATATTTTATTGACTATGCAAAAGCATTTGATTCTGTGGTCATACCAAATTATGGACAACATTGAGAAGAATGGGAATTCTAGAACACTTAATTGTGCTGATGAGGAGCCTGTACATAGACCAGGAAGCTCTCATTCAAACAGAACAAGGAAATACTGAATAGTTTAAAATTAAGAAAAGTGTGGGTCAGGAATGTATCATTTTACCATACACATTCAGTCTGAGCAAGTAATCCAAGAAGCTGGACTATATGAAGAATAATGTGGTATCAGGATTGGAGGAAGAATCATCAACACCTGTGATATACAGATGATACCACCTTGCTTGCTGAAAGTGAAGATGACTTTAAGTGCTTACTGATGAAGATCAAAGACTGTAGTCTTCAGTTTGGATTACACGTCAATATAAAAAGAAAATCCTCGTAACTGGACTAGTAAGCAACATAATTATAAATGGAGAAAAGACTGAAGTTGTCATGGATTTCATTTTACTTGGATCCACAATCAAAACCCATGGAAACAGCAGTAAAGAAATCAGACTTTATAGTGCACTGGGGAAATCTGCTGAAAAAGACCTCTATAAAGTGTTAAGGAGCAAAGATGTCAATTTGAAGACTAAGATGCTCCTGACCCAAGCCATGGTATTTTCAACTGCCTCACATGCATATGAGAGCTGGATAATGAATGAGGAATACCAAAGAAGAATTGATGACTTTGAATTGTGGTATTGGCAAAGAATACTGAAAATATCATGGACTGGCAAAAGAAGAAACCGATCTATTCTGGAAGAAGTGCGGGTGGAAAGATCCTTGCAACAAGAATGGACAGATTTCCTCTCACATACTTTGGTCATGTTGTAAGAAGAGACCAGTCCCTGAAGAAGGAATTGTGCTATGTAAAGTAGAGGGTCAGTGAAAAGGGGAAAGCTGCTCTGCAAGATGAATTGACACAGTGACCACAAGGATTGTGATGAAGGCACAGAACCAGGATGTGTTTCATTCTGTTGTGGATAGAGTCGCTATGAGTCAGAGTCAACTTGAAAGCATTTAACATAAGTACACATAAACTCTTTTCCTTGAAAAAGGAGAAAGAAATATTCTACTCGATTTTGACCTTTAAACTGTGATTATGAGCTGCTTGAGTGCAGAGATTAGTCAACCCACCGTTCTATCCCTATTTTAGTCCAGTGCTCATTGTGTCATGTTGTTGTAGTTAAAATGTTTAGTAAATGAACTAAAGTCCACCTTAATATTTTGTAATAGTTAAGTTGTGCATCAACTTGCCTGGGCCTAGTTTTGAGTGGTTGGCAGCTGGATGTAGTTATTACCCGTGATGTGACTGGTAATCAACTGCAGGGTAGAATTTGCAGTGAGTGGCTGAGTAGCTGCCTTAGGGGTGAGGTCTGCTTCCAGTATATAAGGAGAAGCGTTAAGAAAATCTCTGGAGCTTTTTGGCACACTTGGACCTCGCAGGTAGCTAAGTCTTCATCTCAGTGGCCTGCCATGTTGTCTGCCAATCTTGGGACTGTTAATGGACTTAAATTAGTGGTCTGCCATATTGGTTAGATAATTTGGGGATTGTGCCATTTTACTTGTCTACATTGTGTTTGTCACCCTCAGCTGCAGCAGCTGGCTAAGTTAAGAGATGCCTCCAGCTCCAGTGGACCAGGAGCCAGAGGCAGAGCCAAAGCCCAAGCTCAAGGGGCCTTTACCCATCCCCTAGAGCCAGCACTTTGAACTCAGACTCCTAGCCTCCTGAACTATAAGAGAATAAACTCTTGTTTGCTGAAGTCATACATTTGTGGTATTTTCTGTTAGAGTGGCACAAGAGGGTCCAAACATATCTCTTTTAAGACAAATTTATTTTTGGAAAGAAATTTATGCTCAGAATAGGATCTACTCTGTATTGTTATGTACACAAGTACTTCCTGATTTATGACAGTATTCCTTTCCAACAACTCCATCTTATGTTGGTTCTATGTCAAATACTTCAATTTTTTTCGTTATTATTGCCTTTTATTTTAAGTATGTTTATAAATCTGATTTTTATTTGTCTTTGGATGTTGCAAACATTATACATAAACTTACAGATATATTTTAATACATACATACATAGAACAACACAAATCATAAATATTTGCTTTGATGGTGGAAAAGAGTTGGACAACATTGGCATTTTGTCAGTTGTGGTAATATCTCGACTTATGGAAGGATCTGGATTATCCCTGGAAATGAAGATGGCATTTCTAGTCAGAAAATCAGTAAGAGTTTCTGTATGATCCTTTTCTTTTTCCTTCACATATTTTGTAGTAGCATTTTACTGCTTACCGAATCTGCCTATGGACTTTAGCAAAGTGATCAGCATTTGGGTCCATGTTTTTGAGCAACTGAAGCCCCTGATTTACTTTGAAAAGTTAATCTATACAGAAGTGGTTTGAACAGTTAATCGTAAAATTGAAGATCTGTGAGTGGACATCTGAGAATCATAACATCAGCAAATTGTGGGCTGCAACACTGTATGTGGTCCATATTACTAAAGATAAGATGTACAAAAACAAAACACTAAACCCATAGATGGACTATTTATTTATTATAAACTTATAATAAATTTCATGTGTACTTTCTATCTTCTTCCTGCAATTCCCCTCTCTTTCTCTTTCATTCTTGTCACTATTCCTTTTTCTCTACTCTTTTTCTTTTTAATAGATCACCCCCAGCAAATACAAGTAATGCACTGTGTGGATTAGAACAAAACTCTGGTTTTCCCAACATTGCTTCTCTCTGACTCAATACAATATATTTTTTCTACTCTATTGTGGACCACATATACAGATTTTTTAGTAATACCAAACAGTAGTCCACAGTGGAAAATATACCTCTTTTGAAAACTATACAAAATATATAAGAAAGCTCATATATAAAAGTTCTCATTTTTTCTCCCAACATCCAGACAAACTTGAGATGATAATCTTTAGAAGTTGAGGCAAAAGGAAAGAATGCAATGTTTTCCTTTGCATTGGATCACATCTACCTCTTTGCTAGTATGTAAACTTTGACCCCGAGCCATCTATTATGTGTTTTTGTCACTGACCTTCACCATACATTTCAGATGTGGAATTTTTCACAGATGGCTCCATGATGGTCTTTTGTGATTTTGTATCTGTGCATGAATATCAAATAACAGAAATAATTTCTGTATACTAGGAAAAGTAGATGGACTAAAAAAAACCCACGGCCATTGAGTTGGGGTTCAACTCATAGTGACCCTTTCTTGGTTTCTGAGGTGGTATCATCAAGTAGATTGCCAAACCTTCCTTCTGAGGAGTAGCTGGTGGGTTTGAACCACCAGCCTTCTGGTTAGCAGTCAAATGCCTTAGGCACTACTAGTAGCAGGTAAACCTACTGAGGATGTTCTAATCGCAAATCTGGCATGAAATATTTGAGCAATGAGATCATAATATTTATATTTTTTTTTTTTTTTGCAGTTTGTTTAATGCAATATCCATGATCCATGTCAGAGTTAAGAAAAGACTTCTTATAATATAGAATTCAATGAATTGAAAAGTAAGACTCTCAAAAGAAAGGTGCATGAATTCTTATCAATCAGAAAATCAACATAACGATATGAACTGTTCAGACAATCAGTTGAGATGAAATGAAGAGAAGTGGCCTTCAGTCCAAATTTTGAAATGTTTCATATGTATGTAAAGGAGTTCTGGCGGTGCAGTGGTTAAAGCAATTGACTGCTAACTAAAGATCACCAGTTCCAACCTACCAGCTGCTCCATGGGAGAAAGATGTGGTTGTTTCCATAAAGATGTATAGCCTTAGAAATCCTATAGGGCAGTTCCTATAGGCATGTTCTGAGTTGGAATCAACTTGAAAGCAGTGGGTTTGGTTTTTCTTCTTTTTGGATGTATATCCAAATTAAGGATTTTTCTCCTTTCTTGTCAGATGTTCAGCATTTTTACCATCTCTATCCAACACATCTTACCATTAAATAAAGATCAGAAATGCATTTATATAAATGTTCTATGTAAGTAATAATAGTTTAAAGTGTTATACCTTCCAAGGAAAATTTAGAATATAATAAGCTATTATTATTATTAAGAGAGTAAATCTTTTACATAGTTCAACTAAGATTCAATGATAGGATTTCAGCCATTTGTCATGTATTTGAAAGAACTATTTTAACAGATAACAGCATCACTGAAGACTTCCTGTGTAAGTTATTCTCCCTAAGGTAGACTTTTCAAATGAAAGTTTAAAATCAATTTAGTAGGCTAAAACTAGAATTTTTAAAATAAAATAGAATAGAGTAGAAAAGAATGGAATAGAAAGTATCAGATATTTTGTATGTATATACTTACCACTAATAAAAATGCATAATTAACAGCACTTTGTTGTTGTTGTTGTTGTTATGTGCCATCAAGTCGGACCCGACTCATAGCGACCCCTCCTTGGGTTTCCGAGGCAGTATCACTACGGAAGTAGATTGCCCCATCTTCCTTCCGAGGAGTGGCTGGTGGGTCTTATTAAATCCACCACTCATTTGTCAATTTGTTGTACTGTGGTGGCTTGCACATTACTGTGAAGCTAAAAGCTATGCTACTAGTATTTTAAATACCAGGAGGTTCCTGGTGGACAAGTGTCAGCAGAGTTTCCAGACTAAGACAGACTTGGAAGAAGGATGGGGCCATCCGCTTCTGAAAAATTGACCATTGAAAACCATTTGAATTGCAGTGAAACACTGTCTGATATATTACTGGAAAACTTTAAGAATAGCACTGAAACATTGTCTGATATAATGCCAGAAGATAAGCCTCTCAGATTAGAAGGTACTAAAAATTAGAAGAGTTGTCTCCTCAAACAGAGTTGACCTTAATGGCATGGTTGGAGTAAGCCTTTCTGGAACTTCATTAGCTGCTGTGGCACAACTCTAAACGAAAAAATGGCTGTAAACATTCATTCATAATCAGAATGTGAAATGTAGGAAGTATGAAATTAGGCAAATTAGAAGGTGTAAAAAATAAAATAGAATGCAAAATATTGATATTCAAGGCATTAGTGAGCTGAAATGGTCTGGTACTTGCCATTTTGAATCAGACAATCATATGGTCTACTATGCTAAGAATGACAAATGGAAGAGGAATGGTGTTGTGTCCATTGTCAAAAGGAACATTTCAAGATCTGTCCTGAAGTACAATGCTGTTAGTGACAAGATAATATCCATACTCCTACAAAGAAGAACAGTCAATACAGCTACTATTCAAATTTGTGCACCAACCACTAAAACCAAAGATGGAGAAAGTAAAGATTTTTACCAAATTCTGCAGTCTAAAATTGACCAAACATGCAATCCAGAGTGTTGATAATTATTGGTGATTGGAATGCAAAAGTGGAATAAAAGAAAAAGCATCAATAATTGGGAAATATGCCCTTGATTATAGAAATGATGCTGGAGACCACATGATAGAATTTTGCAAGACAAAAAGACTTATTTATTCCAAATACATTTCTTCAACAATATAAACAGTGACTATATATGTGGAACTTGCCAGATGGAATACACAGGAATCAAATTGACTACATTTGTGCAAAGATGAAAGGGAGAAGCTCAATAGCATCAGTCAAAACAAGGCCAGAAGCTGACTGTGGAACAGACCATCAATTGCTCAGATGCAAGTTCCAGTTGAAGCTGAAGGAAATTAAAACAAGTCCATGAAAGACAAAATATGACCTTGATTATATCTTACCTGGATTTAGAGACCATCTGAAAAATAGTTTTGATGGATTGAACACCTACGACCAAAGACCAGACAATTGTGGGATGATATGAAGAACATCATATATAAAGAAAGCAAAAGGTAATTAAAAAGAAAGGAAAGACCAAAATGGATGTCAGAAGAAACTCTGAAAATTGCTCTTGAATGGAGAGTAGCTAAAATGGATGGAAAAAATGACTAAATAAAAGAGCTGAACAGAAGATTTCAAAGGGCAGCTCAAGAAGACAAAGTAAAGTATTATAATGAAATGTGCAAAGACCTGGAGTTAGAAAATAAAAAGGGAGGAATGTACTTGGCATTTTTCAAGCTGAAAGAGCTGAAAAATAAAATAAAATAAAATTTAAGCCTTGAATCACAATACTGAAGGATTCCATGGGCAAAATATCGAATGCATCAGAAGATGGAAGGAATACACAGGAACACTGTACCAAAAGTATTAGTAGGCATTGAACTATTACATAAAGTACATATAATGAACAAGTAATGTTGTTAAAGGAAGAAGTCCAAGCTTCTCTGAAGGAATTGGCGAAAAACAAGCCCCCAGGAATTGATGGAATACCCACTGAGATGTTTCAAGAAACAGATGCATTGCTAGAGGTGCTCACTCATTCATGCTAAGCAATTTGGAAGAAAGTTACCTGGCTAACCAACTGGAAGAGATCCATACTTATGCCCTATCCAAAGAGTGGCTATGCAACAGAATGTGGGAATTATCAAACAAAATCATTAATATCACACCCAAGTAAAATTTCTCTGAAAATAATTCAGAAATGGTTGCAGCAATACATTGACAGGGAACATCCAGAAATTCAAGCTGGATTCCGAAGAGGACTTGGAATAAGGGATATCATTACTGATGTCAGATGGATCTTGGCTGAAAGCAAAGAATATGAGAAAGATGTTCACTTGTGTTTTATTGACTATTCAAAGACATTTAACTGTGTGCAACACAAAAAATTATGGATACCATTGGGAAGAATGGGAATTCCAGAACACTTAACTGTGTTTATGAAGAACCTGCAAATAGACAAAGGCTGTCATTCAAACAGAACAAGGGGATACTGAATGTTTTAAAATCAGGAAAGGTGGGTTAGGATTGTATCCTTTCACCATATTTATTCAACCTGTATGCTGCACAAAGAATCAAAGAAGCTGGACTTTATGAAGAAGAATGAGTCATCAGAATTGGAGGAAGAATCATCAGTAACCTGTGATATGTAGATGACACAACTTTGCTTGCTGCAAGTGAGGATGACTTGAAGCACTTACTGATGAAAATCAAATACTACAGCTGTTGCATGAGTGTTTTCAACATAAAGAAAACAAAATTCCTCACAACTGGATCAATAAGCTACATCACGATAAATGGAGAAAAAATTGAAGTTGTCAGGGATTTCATATTACTTGGATGCACAATCAAGACCTGTGGAAGCAGCAGTCAAGAAATCAGACAAGGTATTGTATGAGGCAAATCTGCTGCAAAAGTCCTCTAAAGAACAGAAACGTCACTTTGAAGACTAAGGTGACCTTACTCAAGCCATGATATTTTCAGTAGTCTCATATGCATGTGCTGGACAATGAATAAGGAAGACCAAAGACGAGTTGATGTTTTTGAGTTGTGGTGTTGGTGAAGAATACTGAAAGTACAATGCACTGCTAAAAGAATGAACAAATCTGTCCTGGAAGAAGTGTAGCCAGACTTCATCTGACCTACTTCAGTCATGTTGTCTGAAGGGACCATTCTCTGGAGAAGGATCAAAAAAGAAGAGCTAAAATCAACATCTTAAACCAACATCTCCAACAATTAGAAAAATAACAACAAGAAAACCTACAGTCACCAGAAGAAAGAAAATAATAAAGATTTATGTAGAAATAAATGAAGCAGAAAATAGAGAGACAATAGAAAAAATCAATAAGACTAGAATTGATTTTTTGAAAAGATTAATAAAATTGACAAACCACTGGCAAATTAAAGGAAAAGAGGAAGAGAATAAAAAAAAAAAAAAAAAAAGAATTGGGTGACTTCACAACAGAGCCAACTGAATTAAAATGGGTAGTAACAGGATACTATGAAGAATGGTACTCCAACAAATTTGAAATCTAGAAGGAATGGACAGATTTCTAGAGACACACTACTTACCTAAGCTAACACAGAATGAGGTGGTAAAGTTGAACGGACTCATAACAAAAGAAGAAATTGAACAGATCATAAAAAAAATTACCAACAGAAAAAAAGTCCAGACCCAGTTTCACTAGATAATTCTACCAAATATTCAGAGAAGAAGTGACACCTATCCTACTCAAACTATTGCAGAGTGTAGAAAAGGATGGAATCCTCCAAATTCATTTTATGAAGTGAGCATAACTTTGATATCAAACCAGGCAAAGGCGTCACTAAAAAGGGAAACTACAGACCAATATCCCTCATGAATATAGATGCAAAAATCTTCAACAAAATCCTGGCCAATAGACTCCAACAACATATCCAAAAAATAATACGTTATGACTAAGTGGGGTTCATATCATATCATATCAGGTATGCAAGGATGATTCAACATTAGAAAAACAAACGTCATCTATCACATACATAAAACAAAGGAAAAGAACCACATGATCATATCAACTGAGGCAGAAAAGCCATTTGATAAAATCCAACACCCATTCCTGATAAAAACTCTCAGTAAATTAAGAATAGAAGGGACATTCCTCAACATAACAAAGGACATATATGCAAAATCAACAGCCAACATTATTCTCAATGGAGAGAGATTGAAACCATTCCCCTTGTGAATAAAAACCAGAAAAGGATGCCCTATATCACCACTTCTATTCAACATTGTATTGGAAGTCCTAGCTGGGGCAATAAAACAAGAAAGAGAAATCAAAGGCATCCAGATTGGTAAGGAAAAAGTCAAACTATCCCTATTTGTTGATGATATGATCCTATACAAAGAAAACCCAAGAGACTCAGTAAAGAAAAAACTACTGGAACTAATTGAGGATACAAGATCAATAACCCAAAATAAGTTGGATTCCTCTACATTAGCAAAGGGATTGCTGGAATAAATAAATAAATAAATAAGGAAATCAATACCATTTACAATAGCTACCAATAAAATAAAATACTTGGGAATAAATCTTATCAATGACACAAAAGACCTGTACAAAGAAAACTGCAGAAGACTACTTCAAGAAGCCATAAGAGATCTACATAAATGGAAGAACAGACCATGCTCATGAATGGGAAGACTGAAAGTTGTGAAAATGTCAATTCTACCCAAAACAATCTACATTCAATGGAATCCCAATCCAGATTCCATCTACATTCTTTAAGGATATGGAAAAACCAATCACTAACTTTATATGGAAAGGAAAGAGACCTTGGATTAGTAAAGCACTACTGAAGAAGAACAAAGTAGGAGGTCTCACACTGCCAGATCTCAAAACCTACTATACAGCCACAGTAGTGAAAACTGCATGGTATTGATACAATGACAGACATATAGACCAATGGAATAGAATTGAGAACCGAGATTGATTTTTGACAAAGGGCTGAAAGCCATTAAATGGGGAAGGGATTGTCTGTTTAACAACTTGTTGTTGTTGTTATTATGTGCCGTCGAGTTGGACCCGACTCATAACGACCCCTCCT
>NW_006921772.1:3014750-3028524 GCF_000298275.1 Orycteropus afer afer
AGAACCTACAGATTGGGAAAAAATATTTGGCAATATATCTGATGAGAGACCTGTCTCTAGAATTTATAGAAAACTCCAACACCTCAATAACAAAAAGACAAATAATCCAATTAAAAATTGGGCAGAAGACATGAATAGACACTTCATCAAAGAGGATATTCAGGTGGCCAACAAACACATGAAGAAATATTCATGATTGTTAGCCATTAGAGAGATGCAAATCAAAACAACAATGAGATACCATCTTGCCCCAGCACTAGTAGCAAACAAGACAGAAAATAACAAATGCTGGCAAGGATGTAGAGAGATTGGGACTCTTATACATGACTGTAAAATGATACAACCACTGTGGAAAACTGTATGGTGATTCCTTAAAAAGCTGGAATTAAAAATACCATTTGACCCAGCAATTTCTTTATTAGGTATATATCTTAAAGAAATGAGAGCCAGGACAAGAACAGATATATGCACACCTATGTTCATCGCAGCACTATTTACAATAGCAAAAAGATGGAAACAACCTAGGTGCCCATCAACAGAGGAATGGATGACCAAACTATGGTACATACACGTGATGAAATACCATGCAACCCTAAAGAATAATGTAGAATCTGCAAAACACTGTGTAACAAGGATGAACTTGGAGGACACTATGCTGAGTGAAATAAGTCAATTACAGAAGGACAGATATTATATTAATCCATTATTGTAAAAAGTTAAGGAAAGGTTTATCTATAAAAGGAAATTTTCTTTGTTGATTACCAGGGGTGGGAGGGGAGGGGAGAAAAACTGCTAGACAGGTACAGACAAGTATTGATTTGGTTGAAGGAAAGGGAAATGTACCAAATATGAGTGAACAACATGGTGGCATTGAGGAATAGGAAGACAAAGAGGTGTATGGGAGGTACAGACAACAAAGATGAACCCTTTCACGCATACAGTACTGCATTGTCAGTGATGGCAAACATTGATAGATGGATGAGTAGATAAGCTGAACGATTTGGTGTATCTATGCAGGGGGGAGTGTGCCCATGACCACGTACAGGGTTGGCAGACAATGTTTCTACAAGTGTATTTGTATGTTCTGTAAGAATTCACAGGTATAGAGTAGAGCTGACAAGGCACAAGGTTGTAGTCACTTCTTGGCCACAGCCAGCTACTTGGAGGAAGAGAGTAGTTGGATCTGTGGGCTTGGGACCATGGTTACAGGGCACATCAAGCTCCATTGGTATAACACATTACACAAAAACATTGTTCCACATCTTACTTTGGCAAGCAGTGACTGGCATCTTAAAAGCTTGCAAGCAGCCATCTAGATGCAACGATGGGTCTCTCCTTGTCCAAAGCAAAGAAGAATGAAGAGAACCAAAGATACATGGAAACAACTAGTTCAAGTGACTGGTACACCATGTGAGCCTCAGCCTATGTAACTATGAGACCAGAAGAACTAGATGGTGCCCAGCTACCACTGTAAACCACTTGGAGGGGGATCTATATAGTAGATCCTGGATAGAGTAGGAGAACAATGTGGAAGAAAACTCAAAATTATAAAAAAATAAAATAAAATTAAGGGACTAGTTTTGCTGATCTTATAGAGATTGTTGGAACTCCGGAGACTATGACCCCTAGCTGCCCTTCAGGTCTGCAATTGAACCCATTCCTGTGGCTTTCAGCCAAACAAAACACTGGCATATGAGCTGAACATTTACGTTAGATAGATACACCACTCAGAGAGATCAATCATGGGAGAATAGAAGGGCTGTGTATGCACAGGGAGACAGCTCAAGGGGCAGAGTGCATGTGAGTGAAAGACACAGGGAAGAGGTGACCACAGGAAGGAAGTGGGAAGAGAGCTGTTGCGTTGTGGGAGATTGCAGTCAATGTCATGAAACAAAATGTGTCTGAACTGCTGTATGAAAAATGAATTTGCTCTGTAAACTTTCCCCAAAATCACAATAAAAATTTTTTTAAAAAAGGAAAACTGAAAACACAACAGAACAAATACTGCCAAGTATTATCAAGCAGTTCACCATCACAAAAGCATTAGGAAAAAAATAATAATAATGGAAGTGTTCCAGAAGCATAATTGCATGCCGGAGATCAATTTCACATAACTACGTATCACTCCATCACTGTTTCACTTTGAATCTTTCAGGAAAAAGGGCAAAAGTGTATGAAGTTCTTTCAAATAGATTTTCCTTTGTGAAAAATGTAGATGTACTTTATGAAGAATGAACTAATGCATCCAAGAAATTAATGCAGACTTATCCTGATTACTTAAATACAAACCTTTATGGAGAAGTGTGACAATTTCATTCCTACATGAGAACTAAGTTTACAGATGCAGGAAAGACAATTTTTACTCATGTAGGCACTTATGATTGCATAATAGAAGATAAAATTCAATGTATGTTTCCCAATGTTGACATATTTTTTGGTATATTCCTGACATTAATTACAAACTGCACGGAGAAAGCTGATTTTTGTCTCTAAAGAGACTCAAATGCCCTCAATGTATAATAATGATTCAAGAAAGACTCAATTCATTATCCTTACTATGTATGGAGATAGATATTGTTCAGCAACTTACCTGTGACAGAATCACTGAATAATTTGCAAGAGCAAAGAAGAAAGAAATGTCTTTCAATATAACATGTTAGAGATGTAAGATCTAAAAATAAAATACAATAATTTATTGTAATATTTGTGTTCTGATCATTAAATTTTCTTTTATGGCATCTTTTCATTTGTTCATTTATACCAATAGCATCAACTACAAAACAAGCATCAAAATTGAAGTATGAGCCATATAAAACAAAACTGTAGGAGGTCAACAGAATTTTACATTGATTGTTGAAACAGCTAAATTAACAGAGTCATTTTTTTTCCCTTTGTTGTGGAATAGTCTTTTTGTAGAAAATGTGGAATATAGTAAAAATCTTAGTACCTCATATCCACTAAAAATTTTATAATCCAGGTCATTCCATTCCGCTAATATGGCATATGCAACTTTTGCATTTGATTACTAATAGTCACATTTTAAAAAATTTCATCATAGGTAGCTAAGACACACACACATGCACACACATATACATGTATATATGGAGCTTACACATGTCATTTGAATGTGTAAGTAAGCAGAGGAGGGGGCACCAAAGATTATCAATGATTTGTGCCCTCCTATGCTTATGCCTTGGGAGCTCTGGTAGCATAGTGGCTAAGACACTTGCCTGCTAACTAGACGGCTGGCGGTTCAAACACACCAGCCACTCCTCGGAAGGAAGGTTGGGCAATCCTACTTCTGTAGTGATACTGCCTCGGAAACCCAAGGAGGGGTCGCTATGAGTCGGGTTTGACTCGACGGCACATAACAACAACAACAAATGCTTATGCCTTGGGAAGAAGACTGGGCAATCTACTTCCATAGAGATTCTGCCTCAGAAACCCAAGGAGGGGTTGCTATGAGTCGGAATCGAGTCGAGGGCAGTGAGTTTGTTTTTTTGGTATGCCTGTGCCTTAATCTAAGGAGCTCTGGTAGCATATGTATAAGGTATCTGTCTGCTAACCAGAAGGTCAGCGGTTCAAACCCACCATCTGCTCCATGAAAGGAAGAGAGGGTGATCTACTTCCATAAAGATTTACAGCCTCAGAAACATAATGAGGATTGCCATGAGTTGAATTCAAATCGAGGGCAGTGAGGGTTTTTTTTTTTTTTTTTTTTTTTAATGACTAATCTGGCCTTGTTGTTGCTGTTGTTATATGCCATCGAGTCAGACCCAACTCTTAGTGACCCCTCCTTGGGTTGCCGAGGCAGTATCACTACGGAAGTAGAGTGCCCATCTTCCTTCTGAGGAATCTAGCCTTGGCTCCCTCTAAGACAGACTAGAATAGGACAAAGACAGGAAATGAACAGGAAAGCAAACCAACAAATTGCAAGCAGAACACACAGGGAAACTGAGGATAAGAGAAAAAGACAGTTTGGGAGGAGGTGGAAATTGCTCAATATGGCTAGGCTGCAAGTCGACATTGGGAGATAGTGGGAGAGTGTAGACATGCAAGAAGTGTCTAGACCATGATGATCATGCAAATAGGTTTGCATTTTTCTTCTGAAGATGATACAAGATTCTGGTGTGATTGTGTGCATGTGTGTGTCCCCATGCATATGTTTTTGTTAAAATAAGAGTGAAACAGGTACAGAGATCCAACAATAAAGAGCTTATGCTGAAAAACAACATTCTGTACACCTTCTTTTCTTACCCCATTCCTGCTCATCAAAGCAATATCTTTAAACACTCCAATTTTTAATTCTTCTGGTAGTTTCATTGATACACTTAAATATACTTTTTCCATTATGCTATTTTTTTGATTTTGCAACTTCAGACACTATATTTTCACCACCCCTACACTATGGAAAAGGAGCTCTGGTGGCGCATTGCCTAAGGCATTTGACTGGTAACTAGAAGGTTCTCAGTTCAAACTCCACGGAAGGAAGACTGGGCAATAAACTTCCATAAAGATTTACCTCCTAGGAAACCCAAAGAGAATTGTCTCAGAGTAGGAATTGACTCAATGGCAGTGAGTTTCGTTTTTGGTTTGGTTTACACTATAGAAAATCAAAAGTTTTCTTATACTAAACACCCATTTCCCTTTCTTCCTCCCAAATTTTGATGAGTACATTATTATTTTTAGTTATTCTATTTTTGATGTTTTATCTTTTGAAGCTTAGAATGATAATTTTTTTCTTCCAACAACTTTTAAATGTCTGTTAATATCACTTCTGATCTAATAAAATGAGACAATGAATGTTCCTAAATTACTTTTGACTGTCTGTTATTCTCATTCTTCACAACGTTATCTGTAGTTAGTCATGATGCACACAGTCGAATGCCTTTGCATAGTCAATAAAACACAAGGAAATATCTTTCTGATATTCTCTGCTATTCATTACTTATTGACTGAATATACACGCACACATACTTGTGCAGTATGAAATGATGAAATAAGGCTTACATTCAAGTCTTTCTGTCACTAATGTCTACTTTCTTCACTACCATTCTCCATTCCACGATGGAGTATGAATTACACCTTTTGATGCCATGCTGTGTTGTAAACACAAGGGCTGTGGTTAGAAACCATATGCTTACTAAAATAACTTCTTTATTACTATTTACTAAAATTAGACATTATTGAGGCAAAATGATTTTAACCAGTATTAAAATAATATGAATTATTCTCCTGTTCTAAAGAGTATTTTTAAGGGAAATATTAAGTTACATCTAAGTTCACATCTGAATGATAAAATAATAAGTTTAAACTATTCTGTCTTTGGGAAAACAGTGCTCTTTACAGAATAGAAGGAAGAATTGTCAATGTGGTTGTATCTTTCCATATGCAGTTGATGAAGACTTTAAAAATTGCATATTAATCACATGCTTAGAAACAGAATTATACTTCAGGGCTACTAAGGGAGGTCACTATTCAAAAATAATTCCATGATGAATCTTTTCTTGAGCACAGAATTCTTTTATGGTGCAAATAATCATCTTCAGTTTATTTTTCATTCAACTCGAATTTTTCACATATTTAGTTTGCTTAACACATGACACAGCTGTGTTTATGGAGAAAATTGAACTCTTGTAGATGAGTAACATTATCATCATTCATTTTCTCTGGACTATGAAAGGTAGAAAGATGACAGCTATGATCCTTAAAGCCTGCCAAGAGCTTGCCAAAGTGATCTTACATAAACATGCTATGGATATTTTCCCTAGCATACACACACTTTCAATTCTTTCAAAAAAACTTTCCATGGAGGCTGAGCCAGGGAGAAATAGCAGATTCAGACTATGCTGTCCACTGTTATCTGATGCTGCTGTCCTTGTTTCCCTCACACATCTTCACTTATGAGCTTAAGAGAGAGATTCCTTATTATCTCTTAAGTGTTTCCCAAATTAGAAGTCGTTACTTTCTACAGCCTGTTTAGTAGTTCTAGTGTGACTTTTAAGAGCTCTTGTAGCATAGTGCCTAAGGCACTTGACTGCTAACCAGAAGGCCGGCAGTTCAAACCCACCAGCCATTCCTCGGAAGGAAGGTTGGGCAATCTACTATCCGTAGTGATACTGCCTTGGCAACCCAAGGAGGGGTCGCTATGAGTCGGGGCTGACTAAACAGCACATAACAACAACAACAGCAGTGTGACTTTTGTTTGTTTTATGGAGCTATGTGTCTTAAAATAATGTGATTCTTGATGATATGTGTTAGATATATTTAGCTTAATAAACTCAGCAGATTTATCTGCTCTGCTGAAGATTTTCATAATGTTGGGCAACTTGAAATTTCTGGTGGTGATAGAAAGAATTCTCACAGGAAAAAAAAAAAATATATATATATATATATATATATCCCAGCAAAATTCTGTGAATTGTGTCTAAAGAAATTAATCCAAAAAAGAAGTATAAAAATATTATCAATGCTATTTTTTGTAATAATGAAAATCAAAGTAGCCAACAATAGGGGAAGGAAAAATTGTGTGTCTCATGAAATATTAGCCTTTGTAGATATGTTTATGAAGATTGTGGACCAATAAAGAAAATGGTTATAATAATCATATGTATATTGACTACAATAATGTAAGGAGATGAATGTTTATAGACAATCACTGGAAAAGAACACACACGCACAAGTTTTGTTAACAAGGAACAATTATAAATAATATTCTGTAATTTCCAAGTAGTTGTAATGCGGCTGTATTATCTTTATGATAAAAGAGATTAAATACTTTAACTAGCTACACTTTTTAAAAGAGAAAATTAAAAAGAAAAGGAATGATTTTGAATCCTGAGAAATAGTAACTCAAAATCAATTATTCCAGCTCCCAGACATTCCAATCCTTGTTTATTACTAGAAATATACTTGAACAAGTAAAGAGTTTTTTCAGTGATGTGTTACTGCTGAACAACTTTATAGTACATTTAGGGAGAAAACTAGAAGGAAAATCGTAGGACTCTCAGGGGAGTAAATGGTCCAAGAATGGCAGAGAACAGTAGGAAGAATGAGAGAGAAAAAAGAAAGGCAGGAATTACCATTAATGAAATGCCACTTAGCTATTGTTGTTGTTAGGTGCTGTTGATTTGGTTCTGACTCACAGCAACCCTGTGTACAGCAGAAGGAAACACTGCCTGGTCCTGTGCCAGCCTCACAATCATTGCCGTGCTTGAGCCCATCATAACAGCCACTGTGTCGATGCATATCATGGATCAGGCCTTCCCCTTTTTTGTTGGCTCTCTACTCTAGCCAGCATTTTATCTTTCTCCAGGGATTGGTCCCTTCTGACATGTCCAAAGTACCAGAGATGAAGTCTTGCCATTCTCACTTCTAAGGAGCATTTTGGCTGTACTTCCTCCAGGACAGATTTGTTCATTCTTCTAGCAGACCATGGTATAGTCAATATTCTTCACCAACACCACATTTTAAATACATCAATTCTACAGTTTTCCTTACTCATTGTCCAGCTCTCACATGCATATGAAGCTATTGAGAATACCACGGGTTGGATCAGGCACACTTTAGTCTTCAAAATGATATCTTTGCTCTTTAACACTTTAAAGAGGACTTTTGCAGCAGATTTGTCCAATGCACTATGTTGTTTGATTTCTTGACTGCTGCTTCCATGGGCATTGATTTTGGATCCAAGTAAAATGAAATCCTTGACAACTTTAACTTTTTCTCCATTGATCATGATGTTGCATCTATACTGAAGGTTGTTGTCTTTGATCTTTATCAGTAAGTGCTTCAAAGTCTTCTTCACTTTCAGCAAGCAAGGTTGTATCATCTGCATACAGGTTGTTAATGAGTCTTTCTCCAATCCTGATGCTGCATTCTTCTTCATATAGCTTCTCTGATTACTTTCTCAGCATACAGATTTAGTAAGTATAGTGAAAAAATACAACCTTGATGCACACTTTTCCTGATTTTAAACCATGCAATATCCCCTTTGTCTGTTCTAATGACAGCCTCCTGGTCTATGTACAGGTTCCTTGTGAACACAATGAACTGTTTAGCAGTTCCCATTCTTCTCAGTGTTAGCCATAATTAGTTATGATCCACAAAGCTGAATGCTTTTGCATAATCAATAAAACACAGGTAAACATCTTTCTGGTATTCTCTGCTTTCAGCCAAGATCCATCTGACATCAGCAATGATATTCCTCAATCCATGTCTTGTTCTGAATCCGACTTGAACTTCTGGCAGTTCCGGAAAGTCTAGATGATTTTAACAGACACACACACACACACACACACACACACAAAACAGTCACAAAGCAGTACCAGTTACAAAGGAGCTGCTTAATGCAAGATTATTTTATTAGTTGTACCCTTTCTGCTTTTATTACCTATTCTGTGAGGTAGGTGTTTATAAACTTTATAATAATCCATTCTACAAATTTAGGGTCCAAATGAATTCATATTTCCTTTATTTTTTCACATACCTTATTATTAAGCCCTATATATCCCATGAGGTCTTCCTTTTACTTGAATTGTCTTTACCACAGAGGTAACTTACACTGGAAGAAGTGGTTTCATCTTGAGCTGAGTTCTTTTTTGGGACTAAATGAAAATTATGAATCTGTGCCTCCCTAAGTATATTAACATATGAGAAAAATAGTGAATATCATTTCAGTAGGTGTGCTTTTGCCTCCAAGGTAAGAATATCTGATCTAAAGGATCCACCATCCACTGCCCTTGAGTCAATTCCAACTCATAGACCTCATAGCAATCCTATAGGGTAGAGTAGAACTGCTACATAAAATTTCCAAGGTTCCAAATCTTTACAGAAGTAGACTGTCTCATCTTTATCCCATGAAGCAGCTGGTATATTTGAACTGCCAACCTTTTTGTTAACAGCCCTATACTTACACCATAGCATCACCAGAGTGCCTCGAACTGGGGAATAGTGACAACAATCGTACATCTGGTAGCTGAGGCACTTCAATAAAGCAGATGACAACTGCACTCAGGATGTAAAACTCCCCTTTTCCCCCTTTTCTCCTGACTCTCTACTCCCCATGATGGACCCTGAAAATGGGAAAAACACAGACAGAAAGCTGAGAATAGAAGAAAGATCAGAATAACTAATGTTAAAATAAATGTTATAGTAGAATGAAAGTTACTTTGCATTTCATTCTTTCTCATTTCCAGGCCTTGACACAATATTTAAGAATCCAGCTCTTATCATCTGAGAGCATGGTTTCTGCATTTTCAATACCCGTGGCTGCAGCATTCCAGTTTAGCTGGGGATTTCTACATGGAATGAAAATCCAGACTCTAAGTTCATCATGTTGCCTGTGTTTTTACCCAAGGTTTTTCTCAAAAACAAGCTTCTAAAGAAAGTCCTCCTGGGTTGTGAAAGGAAGAGTTAATTGAGTGTTCTTAACTCTTATGAGCTTCTTCTAGCAGCCAAACCACCAAGTTAGAGTTCCAGATTACAGATCCAATCTGTTCCATATGAATGATACCTTGGCTGTATTGCAGTATTCTCAAGCCAATCTTTCAATCATTTTATTCTCTAATCCAGGTCATATGACTGTACCTGGCTAATTCACCTTCTAATTTCCATATCAGCAGCCAATTATATGGATTGCCCCACTACAGCCAAAAGATTTAAGTCAATTTACAGCATGAAAGGCAAGTAAAGCCAAATCAAATCACAATCGAGACTTTTGGTTAAATTTCAATATTTGAAGAGTTGTTAAAAAAAAAAAACAGCACAGAACCCCTTTGACAAATGGAAATAAGGCACTGACTAAAAACATAGTAGAGTGTATTAGTTTTTTTAAGCTAAATTATCTCAGAAATGTTTCTAAATTGAATGCTTAAAATAGAAAATAATTCGTCCATTCAATCTAGGCATTGAAAACTTTGCCAATTCTATCTAGGTCATTTTCACCAACTGAGAACTGAAATATTAGATTAAGAAGACCATATTACTATTGTGGCTTTTGTGGATACTAAAAATAAGATTAAGAGAAAAATTACCAAAAAAATATGATTTTAAACTGAGATTGGATGGGACACTGGACAGATAACTGAGATGTGTGTGGTAGAGCATGTATATGGGTATGGGTTTGTTGAGATGGAAAGGAAGTGGGTGAACTGTAGAGATAATGCGATCCAAGTGGATGAGAGCTTAGGAAATTAACAAGTCATTAAAATGAGACAGATTGTGCATCTCTATAGATTGGGAATCTGTTTGGCTATACCATGCATTCTAACACATTCATTAGAACTTTGTATTTAATATTTCTAATTTTTCCATGTTACAACACATGGAGGTTCCTCTCTGAATTCACCCTCTATGCTTAAATGAGCCAGTTATAAAAGTATTGCTACTCGCACACTTTGCCTTACTGGAAAATTAACCTGGCTTCATTTTAATTGATATGTCCTGTGACATCTTTTACATTGAAAGCAGAATGCTTATAAACCAGATAGGACTTCTTCCAAAAGGGGTAATCGCATGCACAAAAACTTCTGTACATTTTCTTCATTTTGGGAGTTTATCCTTTAGACGATCCCAGAGGTACTAGTCACACCATGATACTCAAAGCCTAGAGCTTCACAGAGATGTTGCTAGGCCTCCTACAAATAATGTGGGATGCATGGGCATGGCACTGGGATCTCTGCTTCCTGTGGCAACCAGAAAGCTTGGCTTTAAGCTTATTTTACTTTGCTGATCCATTTAGGAGTTTGTTTGAAAAAGGGTTATACTGCTCAAAGGGAAGAAAACAGGCTCTGGGCCATTTTCTTTCTTAGGTTCTGAGCTGCATTTTTTTTTGGAATTTATGTTTGGGTGAAAGTTTACAGAGCAAATTCATTTTCCATACAACAGTTCATACACATTTTGTTTTCATGACATTGATTGCAATCCCCATAATGTAACAGCTCTCTTCACACTTTCTCTCTGTGGTTACCTTTGTTCTGTATCCTTTCCTATGCATCCTCCCCTCTGAGCTATCTCCCTGTGAAAATACTGCTCTTCTGATCTCCCATGGTTGATTGTTCTAAGGAGTATACTTACCTGATGTAAATGTTCCCCTTATATGCCTGTCTACTGTTTGGCTGGGAGCTCTGGTGGTGTAGTGCCTAAGGCATTTGACAGATAACCAGAAAGCTGGTGGTTCAAACTCACCAGCTGCTGCTTGGAAGGAAGGTTGGGCAATCTCCTTCCATAGTGATACGGCCTCAGAAACCCAAGGAGAGGTCGCTATCAATTGGGTCCGACTCAACGGCAGTGAATGAGTAGACCGTTTGGCTGGAAGCCATGGGAGGAGTTCAGTTCCAGATTTGAAAGGAGACTAGGGGCTATAGTCTCAGGGGTTTTATCAGTCTCTATCAGACCAGTACACCTGGTTCTTTTTGTGATTTTGAGTTTTGTCCCACATTTTTCTCTCACTCTATCCAGGATCTTGAACACTGATCCCTTTCTGAGCTTTTGACAGTGGTAGCTGGGTACCATCTAGTTCTTCGGCCTCATGGTCATATAGGCTGAGTTTCGCATAGTCCACTAGTCACTTGGACTAATTGTTTCCATGTGTCTTTGGTTTTCTGCATTTTTCTTTTAAGCTGCAGTTTTCTAATCTCTAGAAAGCTCTGCATCCTTGAAGTGGTCAGTAATGCATGGTTCCACATACAAATTCAGAAGAGCAGTTTGTTTTCAGGGATGAAATATACCCAGTCGATGATATTATTTATACAAATTATAAATTTTGTAAGTCTGCTTAATGACACTGAATTTGAACACTCCACAAACAAGGGAGTTCTCAGTTTTGTATCTTCAGAACTGATGCATTCATTTCTGTTTCACCATCACCCATAAGTCAGGTGTTCAGAAACCTGAAGATTTATTTAGAATCTACTTCATGGAGTGTATGACAAGTGTTAGTTTAAAGAATCAGTATCTTTGAGTAAATTCTTTCTGTACGTGCTCTTTGACATGTATCACAGAGCAAATGTGTGTCTTGTGACAGTGCATAGGAAAAAAGGACACAGCAAAGAAGGACACAGGGAAAAGATAATCACAGAGAGAAAGTGGGAAGAGAGCTGTTACATTATGTGGATTGCAATCAATGTCATGAAACAAAATGTGTATGAACTGTTGTATGGAAAATGAATTTGTTCTGTAAACTTTTACCCAACCACAAATTAAATGTGTGTCAGTGTGTAAGTGAAAGAAGAAAGCTCAAAAGGCATTAGGTGTGGAATATGCCATCCTCTAGAACGTGAAAAAGCACAAAAACAAAACCTTTATACCTGTGATAGGTAGAATGATGATCCACCAAAGATGTCCACATACTAATACCTGTAATCTTTGCAGGATCTCTGCAGATGTGATTAAGTTAAGAATTCTGATATGGGAAGATTATCCTAGATTATATGGCCCAATCCAATCACAAGAATCTTTATAAGAGGGAAATTGGAGGTCAGAACGGAAGATTTGAAGATGCTCCATTGCTAGCTTTGGAAATGGAAGAAGGAACCATGAATCAGCCTCCAGAGCTAGAAAAGGCAAGGAAATAGATTCGCCCCAAGAACTTCCAGAAAAGAATGGAGGCCTGTGGACATCTTGATTTTCGCCTAATGAGACTCATTTAAACTTCTGATTTTCAGAACCATAAAATAATAAACTTGAATTGTGTAACACCATTAAATTTCCGGTAATTTGTTACAGCAGAACTACAGGAAACTAATACAACACCTACCAGAATTGCAGAAATTGGACAGGTAGATAGTAACAACTGTGGGCAAAAATGTGAAGACATGAGTCATTTGTACCCTGCTTGTTAAAGTGATACATAACTGTACATGATTTTTGGAAAGCAATCTAGAAATGCTTAGTAAAATTAAGTGTGCATTTGTTCTGTAACTCAGAGATTCTACTCCTTAATATATATACCAGAGAAATTCTCATGCAGTTCCATAATGAAAGTCATTTACAAAAAAATATGTGTATGGCATAGTAATCATACACTAAGGGAAACATCTCTAAAATAAAAACTATGGTAAGTAAACTGGTGAAATACTGTGTACTAGTTAGAAATGACAAACCAAATATACATATACAACATCAACAACATGTAGTTAGATATTTAAACAAATTGTAAAATGAAAGGGCAGCAAACAGGAAATTTATTTCTCAGTAATATTTATATAACACAAAAACATGTATCTATTTATTCAGTTGTTGATTTATATTAGTACAGACTACTGGACATTTATTTTGTCCCAGTACTATCCGATACTATTGTCACTCAAATTGTTGCAATTTGGGGCATCAAGGACTCTTAAATATTGGTTCTCATTGCACTTTTTTTTTTTTTTTTTTTTGATGAATTGATTTGCTTCTAGTTTTTACCATAATCCCTTCAGAACTACTTGCTTGCAATGTAGTCATGAAAGAAAGGAACAAAAAGAGGGAGGGAGGGAGGGAGAGAAAAACTGGGGGGTAGAAAGAGAGGAAGGAAGAAAGAAGGAAGATTGGGCTTAGTATGTTTTGTAAGAAGTAACAATGGCACATATTAATAATAGATTGAAATTTAGTGGTTAATCATAATAATACCATATCTCTCTCCTCTTTCATTATGTTAAAGTGATACATAACTGGTACATGACTTTTGGAAAGCTGAGCCTCTGGTGCTTAAAACCCAGTGAAATGCACCTGGTGCACAGGTAACAGCCCAGCTTATAGACTGAGACAGACTAGGAAGAAGGAAGAGGCC
>NW_006921772.1:3031033-3032587 GCF_000298275.1 Orycteropus afer afer
TCTCCTTGAGGACTAAGGTGCGCCTGACACAAGTCATGATATTTCCAATTGCCTCGAGTTCATGTGAGAGCTGAACAATGAATAAGGAAGACCAAAGAAGAGTTGATGCTTTTAAGTTGTGGTGCTGGTGAAGAATGGGGTCACTATGAGTCGGAAATGACTGCACTTAACAACAACAACAACTTTCATTATGTTGTTATCCTTGAGGACTCTCAACACATGAGAAGCATTTGCACTTGCTAATTCCTTTGCCTAGATGCCATTCCTTGGATGGGCAAGACTCCCTCCTCACTTTAAAGTTTTTGTTCATATGTCACCTCCTCATTGATATCTTCCACCATAATAAATTTGCAACCCACTTTCTATATCAGAAACTCACTGTGTCATTTCCTTCTTTATTTTTTTCCCATAGCATTTATAGCCAGCTAACAAACTGGAAAAAAGTACTGGTGATGTGCTTCTGACTGATCACAGCCGTTGAAGACTTTGTGAGATAACGTTCTACTCCAAAGTTTCTAAGGTCACCATGAATAGGAACTGATGCAACAGCAGCTAATTTTGCTTTTTGGCATACAGTATATTTTACTTGTATGTTTATTTTTTGTCTTGTTCCACTAGAAAGTAATTTCCTTGAAGACAGGGATGTTTGCCTATTTTGTTTACTCTTATTTCTTTTTTTTAAAAAAAAGCTTTTTGTTGTAATTTGGGTGAAAATTTACAGATCAAATTGGTTTTCCATTCAATAATTCATATACATTTTGATTTGTAAATCCCCACAAAATCACTGATTGCAATCCCGACAATGTAACAGAACTCTTCCCACTTCCTCCCTGTCTTTACCTTTTCCATTCATCTTTCTTTCTTATTCCTTCCTGCCATCTGAGATCTAGCTCTAGGCAAATATTAACCTTTTGATCTTAAATGGTTGGTTGTTCTAAGGAGTACATACTTCCATGACGTTATTGTTCATTTTATAGCCCTGTCTATTGTTTGACTGAAAATTGAGCCAGAAAAGTGAATTTAATTCGAAGCCTCAAGGATGTGTAAGGGTCATAGTTTCAGGGGTTCCACAAATCTCTATCAGCCCAGTAAGCCTAGTCTTTTTTATAATTTTGAGTTTTTTTTTCCAGTTTTTTCCTACAACTCATTCCAAGATTTCTTATTGTGATCCTTTTCAGTGAAGTCAGAAGTGGTAGCTGACACCATCTGGTTCTTCTGGTCTCAGCGTCATGGAGACTGGAGTTTGTGTGGTTCATTCATCCATTGGACTAATTGTTTCCATGTGTCTTTGATTTTCTTCACTCTTTTTAGCTCCAGACCGAGACCAATAGTTCCAACATAGGTGGTCACTCACAAGATTTAAAGACCCCAAACCAAAAACCAGACTCATGGCCATCAAGTTGATTCCAACTCATAGCAACCCCCATTGGGTTTCCCAGGTGATACATCTTTAAGGAAGTAGACTGTTCCATCTTCCTTCCACAGAGTGGCTGGTGGGTTTGAACCACCAACCTTCTGGTTAGCCTTCAAATGCCTTAGACACTGTACCACCAG
>NW_006921772.1:3033256-3034311 GCF_000298275.1 Orycteropus afer afer
ACCCCAGTTGCTACTCACTGTAGAAGGACATAGAACATTATAGAACATTGCCTTTGTGGAGTATGCTATGCCAATTGACCTTGATGTCTCCTAAGGCTATGGTCATAAACCTCCAGGACCCAAAACGCATTCCCTCAAAATATTGGTCATGGGAGAAGTTTTCATAATTTTTTCTCCTGTATGCTCTACTACATTCAAGGATATATTTGCAGCACATACAAATACATTTGTAGAAATATCCTCTGTCAAACCTGTAGATACCTATTTGTGAGTGTTGTCCCATTCATCTTCCCACTCCTGTTCAGTGTCCACTCATAAATTATTGTTTTTACTGTTATTGCAGGATTGTGTATGCAATAGTATTTACCTTTGTTGCTTTCAACTCTTGTGTTTTAACCCAGTTTCTTCCTTTGCCCTGAACATTTTGTACTGACTAACCCTTATTGTATACAGCCTTTCCCTTCACCAAAGTTAATGTGTGCCTGCTTCATAGTTAGTGATTTGCCCTCCCTTCCCCTCACACCCCCGGCATATTTCAAAGAAAGTTATTTTTCTGTGAGTAAACCTGTTCTTGACTTTATACAGTAGGGTCTCATGCAGCATTTGTCTTTTTGTGATGGACTAATTTCACTCAACATAATGAACTCACATTCATCCATGTTATGAGGTATTTTGCAGATTTAATGTTATGTAGTACTCCATCATGTGTATGAACCATAGTTTGTTTAACTATTTATCTGTTGATGGACATAAGAATGGGTGTTGGATTTTGTCAAATGCCTTTTTTGCATCGATTGATATGATCATGAGGTTCTTTTCCTTTGTTTTATTTATGTAATGGATTATGTTGATTATCTTTCTAATGTTGAACCATCTTTGTATAACTGGTATGAAGCCCACTTGGTCTTGATATATATAATATGTATACTAATACATATACATATACATATACATATACATATATATATGTATAGGAGGAGCTCTGGTAGCATAGTGGCTAAGTCACTTGCCTGCTAACCAGACGGCTGGCGGTTCAAACCCACCAGCCACTCCTC
>NW_006921772.1:3035320-3071081 GCF_000298275.1 Orycteropus afer afer
TTGTTACATATATATTTCTGTGCTGTGTTCACTTTGTTTACAATTGTTTAAAATCATTTCCTTCATTGCTGCTGTTTTAGTTTTTACAGAATCCTTATGATTTTTTTTATTTTGATGAAGTTTATTAATTTTCTTTGAGATTTTCCTGTAGTTTATTTTTATTTTCTCAATTTAAAATAATCCATTCTGAGTAGATATTTTCTTGACTTCCTCTCCATTTGGAAGTTCTGTAACTATACCATTTGTTCCCTCTTTTTGCTTTGTACTTATCATTGTTTACAAATTGATGTCAATGGTTCTGTATTTTCAGTCTTATAGGGTTTTTTTATATATATATTTTTATATCTGTGTTGATTTCCAGATGACGTTGTCATGTGTCTTAATGTCAGGCTGTTGTCCATCATTGTTGGTTCTCTGTCCAAAGGACTCCCTTAAGAATTTTGTGTGAGGTTGGTCTGATTTTTACAAATTTCCTTAATTTCTGTTTATCTGGAAATGTCCTAATTTTGCTATCATATTTGAAGGACAATTTTCCTGGATATATAACTCTTGATTGACAATTCTTTTTCTTTCAAAGTCTTATATACGTCATCCCATTGTCATCTTGCCTGTATGGTTTCTGCCAAGAAATCAGAGCTTAGTCTTATTGGTTCTCCTTTAATAGTGACTTTTTTTTTTTTTTTTCTTAAACTGTTTTCAGGATTCTTTCTTTGTCTTTGGTTTTGGAAAGTTTGATTATGATATGTCCCAGTGATTTTCTTTTGGTGTCTATCCTGTTTGAGGTTCGTTGAGCTTTTTGTATGCGTATCTTCTCATCTTTCATGGTATTAGAGAAGTTTTCTTCCGACAATTCATTAACAACTTTCTTGGTGAATTTGTGTCTTTTCCTGTTCTGAAATCCTGATAACACATAAGTTATTCCTCTTGATAGTGTCTCACATAATGGCTAGCCTTTCTTCATTTCTCCATTCTTTTTTCTGGTTTTACCTCTAACAGATTAGTATTGAGAGATTTGTCTTCAATTTTTTAAATTCTGTCTTCTGTTGATTAAATTCTACTCCTTTGTTCTTCTAATTAGTTATCTATTTCTGAAGTTTTAGTGTTAATCTTCTGGGTTTCTATTTGCTGTTTTTGTATGATTTCTAATTTTCCATTTATTTTGCAAATTTGTTCTTGAATAGTTTTCCTAACTTCTTCTAGAGCTTTTCTGGATCTTCCTTGATTTTTTTCTATGATTTCTTTCATGTTGATTTTGTTTTCCTTTATCTCTTTCATAATCTGTTTAAAAAACCTAATTACAATTCCTTTGGAATTCATTATCAAGTAATTCTAACAGCATTTCTTCCTCTAGGTTTTTTGACCTTCTATTTTGGTTACTTGTTTAAGCCATCTTGTTCCTTTTTGCATATGATCTGAAATTATCTGTTGTTTTCTACAGTTTATGGTGTTACTGTATTTATTCATTGATTGTGTGTTGGCAGTAAGCCAGCCCAGGAGCAGTGGAAGGTGGGTGTTTGTGTGGAGTACCCTCAGGGCAGGCTAGGTAATCCAGCAGGGGAGGGGTGACCAGGAAATGAGCAGAGATGTTTGGAACAGCTAAGAGAGACAAACTTGTCTGTCATTTCATCATATTGTGGTGGCTTGAGTGTTGCTGTGAGGCTAGAGGCTATGCCACCAGTGTTTCAAATGCCAGCAGGGTTACCCAGGGTGGACAGGTTTCAGCAGAGCTTCCAGACTAAGACAGACTCAGAAGAAGGAAGACACCATCCACTTCTCAAAGAATTGGCCAGTGAAAACCTTATGAATAGCAATGTAACACTGTCTGATATATTAATGAAAAACTTTATGAATAGCCCTGAAACATTGTGCAAATAGTGTTTGAAGATGAGCCTGAGGTCAGAAGGATACAACTGGAGAATAGCTGCCTCCTTAGAGCTGATCTTACTGAAGTGGACAGAGTAAAACTTTTGGGATCTCCATTTGCTGATGTGGCAAGACTCAAGATGAAAAGAAAAGCTGGAAAGATCCATTAATAATCAGAACATGGAATGTACAAGGTATGAATCTAAGAAAATTGGTAGTTGGAAAAACTGAAATGTAATGCATAAAGATGAATATCCTAGGTATTAGTGAGCTGAAATGGACTGGTTTTGATCTGCTATAAGGGAAATAACAAATTGAAAAGGAATGGCATGGCATTCATCATCACAAAGAATGTATCGAGATCTATCTTAAAGTACAGTGCTGTCAGTGATAGGATAATATCCATATGCCTATAAGGAAAACCAGTTAATACTACTATTGTTCAAATTTATGCATCAACCTTCAAAGCTAAAGATGAGGAAATTGAAGATTTTAACTAACTTCTGTAGTCTGAAATTGATCAGGCATGCAATCAAGATGTGTTAATTATCACTGGTGATTGGAATGCAGAAGTTGGAAATAAAGAAGAATCACTGGTAGTTGTAAAATACAGCCTTAGTGAAAGAAATAATGCTGGAAATCACATGATAGAATTTTGCAAGACCAACAACTTATTTATCGCAAATACCTTTTTTCAACAACTCAAATGGCAGCAATACATGTGGGCTTCACCAAACAGAGTACACAGGAATCCAGATTGACTACATCTGTGGCAAGAGGCAATGGACAATATCTTCAGCAAAAAACAAGACCAGGAGTTGGAAATTATTGAGCAATGTCATTGATATCACATGCAAGTAAAATCTTACTGAAGATAATTCAAGAACAGTAACAGCAATATATTGACAGAGAACTTCCAGAAATGCAAGCTGGATCCAGAAGAGGATGTGGAATGGGGCATATTATAGCTGATGTCGGATGGATCTTGGTTGAAAGCAAAGAATACCAGAAAGATGTTTACTTATGTTTTATCAACTATGCAAAAGCATTCAATTGTGTGGATCATAACAAATTATGGATAACATTGAGAAGAATGGGAATTCCAGAACACTTAGTTGTACTCATGAGGAATTGTACATAGAGCAGGAGGCTGTCATTTGAACAGGACAAGGGGATACTGCATGGTTTAAAATCAGGAAAGGAGTGTATTAGGGTTGCATTCTTTCATCATACTTATTCAATTTGTATGATGAGCAAATAATCCGAGTAGCTGGACTATATAAAGAAGAATGTGGAATCGGGATTGGAGGCAGGCTTCTTAACAATTTGTGATACACAGACAACACAACTCTGTTTGCTGAAAGTGAGAATGACTTAAAGCACTTACTGATGAACATTGAAGAATACAGTCTGCAGAATGGATTAGAACTCAATATAAAGAAAACAAAAATCCTCCCAATGGGATCACTAAATAGCATCATGATAGATGGAGAAAAGATTGAAGTTGTCAAAGACTTAAAATTGCTTGGTCGTGCAATCAATGCCAATGGAAGCAGCAGTCGAGATATCAAAAGACATATTGCATTAGGCAAATCTGTTGCAAAAGACCTCTTTCAAATGTTGAAGAGCAAAGACAACTCCTTAAAGACTAAGATAAACCTAACCCAAGCCATGGTATTTTTCAATCATTTCATATGCATCTGAGAGCTGGACAAGGAATAAGGAAGACTGAAGAATTGGTGCATTTGGATTGTGGTGTTGGCAAAGAATGCTGAAAGTACCATAGACTGCTAAGAGAACAAACCTTTCCTGGAAGAAGTGCAGCCGTCATGTACCTTGGAAGCGAGAATGGCCAGACTTCATCTCATCTACTTTGGTCATGATGTCAGAAGGGACCATTCTTTGGAGAAGGATATCATGCTTGGTAATGTGGAGGGTCAATGAAAAAGGAGAAGGCCCTCAACAAGATGGATTGACACAGTGGCTGCAACAATGGGCTCAGGTATCATAGGGATCATGAGGTTGGCACAGGACTGGGCAGTGTTTCATTCATAAGGTTGCTATGAGTCAGAGATGACTTGACATCACATAACAACAACAACAGTCCATGATCTTGGCCCTATACCTGTTTATTATTTCTACTGCACATAGAACAGTGTCTGACACATAGTAAGTGTTCAATGAATAACTAACTGATTAATGAATTTCTTTGGTACTTCATCAATCACAAGTGAGGCAGATATTATTACCTCCTGTAGTAAAGCAGCTCAATATTTTTCCAAGGCTGAATTCATGTTAACATGCCACTCTTAGGAAAAGGATTTTCTCTTCCTGCATGGGGACTAGGATGAGACAAGGCAGGGATATCTGAGTTCAGTGCCGAAAGAAGTCACAGGAAGGGGTCTAAAAAATGGAAGAAATTGACAGGAAGGGGCAGTGGGCAGGCACTGAGGAAAACCTTTGCCTGGTCTTTCTACTTTCTATGCAGACAATGGACTCCAGAGGCTACTGGGTCAGTCTGGAAGCTATTTCCAGTAGAACTTTATTTCAGCTTAGTAGCTGAGTATAATCTGAATAAAAGAAATAAGGCAGGTTATTCAGTTTCTAATTGCTACTTGCACAACTTTTCCTAATTGCATTTTCCATAGACAATTTGTGCCAAAATGAGCATTCTGCTAATGATGCTGGCAAGACAGTTGGTCAAACACTGACACCTAGTGAATGTTACTATACAGACCTTGTTCTGGGCTCTGTTTCAAGTCCAAGAAATTCCACAGACATTCAATTTAGGAGGCAGTCAAATCTCATTCACCTACTTTTAGTATTGGACTTGGCTAAGTTTGACTCCAAAGTGGTGCTCCCTCTCATTACTGGGCCCCTGAGCATGGGTGAGTGTATGCCCTTGGAATGCTGGCAAAAATTTTAATCTAAGGAAAACAACTAGGAGGGAAGGACTCCTGCAAAATTAGCCAGTGGGCCTCTCAAGTCAAATATAAATTTTTAATTTTCTTTTACTGCCATGGTGTGTTGTCAGCGTGACACTCTGCTTATTCAATGCCAAGGTGAGGACTTGAAGAAAGTCTTCAGCTCAGCAGGGTTCCAGGTGGGTTGTTTGGTCTGGCTGTGAAATTAAGATGGTCTGAAAAATATGAGACTGGCACTTTAGAGACAATCAACGTTAATAGGTGTGATATAATTGAGGGATTGTAGACCCACAGAGAAACCAGAACTTTTGTGAAGTGTGGTGAAATCTGATGGAACTTGGGATCACACAAAATAAGAAACAATGAGAAATCCATCACAGAGTGACATTTCACTTATTTACTGAATATCTCTGAGATTTTGTATGCTGCACTATAAAAAGGAGAAACTGCTATGGCCCATGTTTTTGAAGAGTGTTAAGTGAGATGTGTGTGGAGGGAACCTAAAACATTGCAATGTCCTGCACATTTCTATCTGTTCCCTCAGGACCATGCAGATGGCAGGACCAGGCAGAAAATACAAGGCTGTCTGAGTTCAGTGTCTGATTCCATTCTACCTTTCCGCCAAGTGCACTCTGAGATGGGTAAGTGTGGAGCAGAAAGAGTATGCAATCATCCCCTCACCTCATCTCAAAGCTAGGTGTTTTGAAGTCTTAAAACCTATGTTGGATTAATTTATGGGTAAATAGATGGGTAGACAAGCTGAATGATAAGGTATGTCTAGGCAAAAGGTAATATACCCAACAGCATATATAAGGTTGGCAGATGATATTTCTACACATGTATTTGTATGTGCTGTAAGAATGTTCATATAAACTAGAACTAAAAGAAGGCAAAGTTATGATAACTTCTTAGGCACAATCAACGACCCTGATGGAGTGAGTTGTTGGACATGTGGGATCTGGACCATGGTCACAGGGGACATCAAGCTCAATTGACATAACATACTACACAAAAACATTTTCTACATTCTACTTTGTTGTTGTTGTTGTTATGTGCCGTCGAGTCGACCCGACTCATAGCAACCCCTCCTTGGGTTTCTGAGGCAGTATCACTACGGAAGTAGATTGCCCCATCTTCCTTCTGAGGAGTGGCTGGTGGATTTGAATCACCAGCCATCCTACTTTAGTGAGTAGCAAATGGGCTCTTAAAAGCTTGCAAGCAGCCATCTAAATGCAAAAATGTGTCCTTCCTCCTCCAGAGTAAAGAAGAATGAAGTAAACCAAAGATGCATGGAAACAACTAGTCCAAGGGACTAGTGGACCATGTGAACCTCAGCCTATATGACCATAAGACCAGAAGAATGAGATGGTGCCCAGATATCACTGTAAACCACTCAGAAAAGGATCAGTGCAGAATATCCTGGACAGAGTGGAGAACAATGTGGAACAAAACTCAAAATCATAAAAAATGACCAGGTTACTGGTTTGATACTGCCTGGTGAGACCCCTGAGACTATGGCCCCTAGTTACCCTTCAGGTCTGGCATTGAATTCATTCACTCTTGTGGCTTCCAGCCAAACAATAGACAGGCATAGAGGGTGAACATTTACATCAAGTAGATACACTCCTTAGAACTAGCAATCATGGGAGAACAGAAGGGCAGTATTTTCACAGGGAAATAGCTTAAGGGGCAGGAATGCATAGGAAAGAAGGACACAGGGAAGAGGTAACTATAGGGAAGAAGTGGGAAGAGAGCTGTTACATTGTGGGGAATACAGTCAATGTCATGAAACGAAATATGTATGAACTGCTGTATAGATAATGAATTTTCTCTGTAAACTTTCACCCAAATCACAATAAAAATTTTAAAAAAATGTTGGCACTGCTTAGAGTGCAGAATATTCTTGGAGTAACAGCCTTTAGTCCTGTTTGCTTGTGCTGAGTGTGCTTTTATACTTGCCTTTCTGAGATACAGAAGCAGTTATTATTCAGATTAAGAATTTGACTCTGGAACCAGATTAAATAGAGAGATGATAGATAGATGTTTAGATAGAGATAGATAGATAGATAGATAGATAGATAGCTGTCATCCAGTTGACTTCAATTGATGGCACTCTTATATACAACAGAATGAAACCTTGTCCATCCCATCCCTGCATCATCCTCACAATTGCCGGCATGTTCAGGTTCATCATTGTGGCTATTGTGATTGTGGCTGTTGTGTCAGTACATCTCACTGAGAGTGTCTCTTTCCCTTGTTGGTTCTTTACTTCATCAAACATGATATCTTCTTCCAGTGATTTATCCTTCTTGAAAATACGTCCAGAGCAAGTGAATCAGACAATGTTTTGTTGTGATCCATAGAGTTTTTATTGGCTAATTTTTGGAAGTAGAGAGCCAGGACTTATTTCTGGAACCAGATTACTTACATTCAAAATTGCACTCCACTTTTTATTGGGAAAAAGTGGACAGGTTTTTACTGGGCAGGTTTCTCTGCCTCAGTTATCATCTATAAAATGGACATAAATAATATTTAATTTGCTAAATAAGTCAAAATATAGAATGTGGTTAGATAATAATAATATTACTACATATAAATAAAAATATTAAAAAATATTACTATATATAAAGAAAAGTGTAGGTAATATGTACAGTGCTGCCTTAAAAATGCAGGTATGATGGAATACCAAAGCTAGGCTTGTTTATTTGGTTTTGTTCTAGTGTGGCAGAGTTTGGATTTATGTTACTGTCCAGTTCTTTGCTAAGTTTAACCATTTAAAGTCTCATCTTACTCTTGGATAGATAGCAGCAACCTTATATGGGCTTCTGCAAGAGACTGACACTTGACTCTACTTGACTCATGCTATTTCCACCCTACCCCCACCTTTCCCTTCTTTCCACTTACCTCTTTTCTCCCTCCATCTCTTCCTGCCCTCCCTTTTTCCCTCTCTCTCTCTCTAACTCTCTCACTCTTTCTCTCTTTGTCTGGTAGAAAGTCAGATTTTCCTTTTCACAACACCCTTCATATTCCCCCACCCCTAACCCTTCTTTGCTAGGTTATCTACAGGATATAGTGTGTGTTTTATCATTTATTTACTAATACAAAATAAGGAAATACTTGGCAAGTCAAGATCTTGCCCTCTTCATTCAAGATTTGTCATAGGTGACAATAAAGTTTGCAGTGGCTGCCTGAGCTTCCTCATAGTTATCCAAACAGCTAACCACAAAATTGGAAGTATGATCTTACTGCAAGTGTGGTGAAATCAGGAATGCCTAGAGAGAAAAAATCAAGCTCATCACATAGGTCTCTTGGGCTTTTGCCAAAGCAACACTCTTGTACTTATTCGGTTATTAATTCATAGTTCAAGTTCGTTCACAGTAGACAATTTTCTTAGTATGTTACATGAGAACTTTATGGATCATAACAATACATGCATCATTATCTGTTATAGAAGCCAAAATCCTTATTCTACTGTAGCTCTTATATGTGTTTTAGGTCTGAATCCTAAACCATTTCCTTTACAATCTATTATTATTAGGAAATATTTAAGTCATAACAAAAGTTGAAAGGGTAATATCATTTTACTCTCACCTCCTAGTTTAAGGAAGAAAAAATAACAAATACAGCTAAAGTCCACTATGTATCCCTCAGTAATCCCATTTTCTGTTCTAACTCCTTTCCCACTCACACATACATAGTAGTCACTACTTTAAATTCAGTACATAGCAATTATATGTTGTTGTTAGGTGCTATCTTGTCAATTCTGACTCATATCGACCCTATATACAACAGAACAAAATGTTGTTCAATCCTGAGACATCCTCACAGTAGCAGAAGCATTTGAGCCTATTGTTGCAGCCACTGTATCAATCCATCTCATTAAGGGTCTTCTTTTTCTCTGAACCTCTACTTTACCAAGTATGATGTCCTTCTCCGTGGACTAGTCCCTTTTGATAACATGACCAAAGTAAATGAGGGGAAGTCTCATCATCCTTGCTTCTAAGGAGCATTCTGGCTGTATTTCTTTCAAGACATATTTGTTCATTTTTCTGGCACTCGATGGTATATTTAATATTCTTCACCAACACCATAATTCAAATGCATCAATTCTTTTCTCTTCCTTTTTCATTGCCCAGATTTCACATGCATATGAGGTGAATGAAAATACTACGGATGGGGCCAGGTGCACCTTAGTCCTGAAAGTGACATATTTGTTCTTTAATACTTGAAAGAGGTTTTTCTCAGCAGAGTTGCCCAATGCAATATGCCATTTGACTTCTTGACTGCTGCTTTCATGAGCACTGATTATGTATCTAAATAAGTTTGACAACTTCAAACTTTTCTCCATTTACTATGATGCTGCTTGGTGGTGCACTTGTGAGGATTTTTGTTTTCCTTATGTTGAGGTATAATCCATAAAGAAGGTTGTAATCTTTGATCTTCATCAGGAAGTGCTTTATGTCCTATCTATTCACTTTCACTAAGCAAAGGTTGTGTCATGTGCATATGGCAGGTTGTTAATGGTAATGAGTCTTTTTCTAATCCTTATGTCATGTTCTTCTTCATATAGTCCAGCTTCTTCGATTATTTGCTCAGCATACAGATTGAATAAGTATGGGGAGAGGATCCAACCCTGGTGCACACCTTTTCCAATTTTCAGCCTTGTACCCTTATTCTATTTGAAGGACTTCCTCTTTGTCTGTGTATAGGTTCCTCGTGAGCACGTTTAAGTGTTCTGGAATTCCCATTCTTCACAAAGTTATCCACAATTTGTTATGATCCATATAGTTGAAAGACTTTGTGTGATCAATAAAACACAAGTAACCATCAGTATACAGCAAATATTTGCATATCTTTAAAATATTATCATATAAGTTCATATCTTAAAACAATATGTACCTTTGTTTTGCACTTTAAATTATATAAAAATGATACTATGGTATACATCCTTTGTAACTTGCAATATATCTTTGATACTCATGTTCATGTACATTCCTTTATGTCCACTCTATCTAGTACTCTGTTGCCTGAAAACACCGCTAATTTATGCAGCCATTTTCTTTTTGATGGACATGTATATTGTTTCTTGTTATTTATTTGTTTGCTATTATAAGCAGGAATACCAGAAGATGTTTACTTGTGTTTTATTGAGTATGCAAAAACATTAAATTATGTGGATCATAACAATTTATGGATAACATTGAGGAGAATGGGAATTCCAGAACACTTGAATGTGCTCATGAGGAACCTGTACATAGACCAGGAGGCTGTTGTTCAAACAGAACAAAGGGATACTGCATGATTTAAAATCAGAAAGGGAGTGCATCATGATTGTATCTTTTCACCATACTCATTCAATATGTATGCTGAACAAATAATCTGAGAAGCTGGACTATATGAAGAGGAGCATGGCATCAGGATTAGAAGATGACTCATTAACAAACAGTGGTATGCAGATGACACGGTATGCAGATGACACGACTCTGCTTGCTGTAAGTGAGGATGACTTGAAGCACTTACTGTGAAGACTAAAGACTTCTGCAGTCTTTGAATTTCTTCTGCAGTTTGAATTACATCTCAACATAAAGAAAATGTAAAATCCCCACAATTGGATGAATAAGTGGCATCACGATGAATGGAAAAAATATTGAAATTGTTAAAGATTTCATATTATTTGGTTCCACAATCAACACCAATGGAAGCAGAGTCAATACATCAAAAGACATATTATATTGGGCAAATCTGTTGCAAAAGACCTCTTTCAAGTGCTGAAGAGCAAAGATAACTCCTTGAAGACTAAGATGCCCCAAGCCATGATATTTTCGATAGCCTCATATGCATGTGAGAGCTGGACAATTAGTAAAGAGATGGAAGAAGTGTTGATGCGTTTGAGTTGTGGTGTTGGTGAAGAATACTGAAAGTATCATAGATTGCTTAAAGAACTAACAAATCTGTACTGGAGGAAGTGCAGCTGAATGATCCTTGGAAGCGAGAATGGCCAGACTTCTTCTCACCTACTTTGGTCATATTGTCAGAAGGGACCACTCTCTGGAGAAGGATGTCATGATAGGTAAAGTAGAGAGTCAATACAAGATGGGAAGGCCCTCAACAAGATGGACTGACACAGTGGCCACAATGATGCACTCAGGTATAGCAAGGATTATGAAGCTGGCACAGGACCAGGCATTGTTTCATTCTATTGCACACAGGGTCTCTATGAGTCAGAGTGGACTCGTCGGCACGTAACAATAACAACAGTTTTAAGCAGTGTGACAGTTAACATGATTCTACATGTTTCCTTGGGCATATGGGCAAGAGTTTTGTTGTTTCACAGACTTTTTTACTCCGACTCATTATAAGTAAACTGTATTATGCTGTGACATTATGTAACTGATTCAAGAGATCATAAACTAATAAGTTTACTTACTAACCTCATTGTCTAAAATTTTTGATACTCTATTCCACTGCAGCTTTTAAAACGGCTAATTGGTAAGCACTAAATTGGTACAAAAGCACTAAATTCACATGGTATGAAATTCCATTTCTATGTTACAAGTGAGAAAGAACTTCTAAGTATATGTTTATGAATCATTTAGTGTTCCTCTTCTGTGAGTTGCTGCTCATAAACTTCTCATTTTAAAATTATATTTTCTTCTTTTATCTTTGTATGGTGCCTTTAATATATAGCTTTAAACAAATTTAATGTACTCTAATCAAATAGGTTGATTATTTGATTGGGGCCAACTCGATGGCACATAACAACACAACAATCAAATAGGTTAACTTTTCTTTATGGTTTATACATTCTATTTTTGTTTATAAAATCACATACTTTTATAAATGAAATATTTTCTTCTGAAAATTGAAACTTGCATTTTTTTTTTTTTTTTAATTGAAGGCATTAACTCCTTGGAACTTTTGTGTAATAAAAACTCACTCCAAATTCACTGCCATACAGTCAGTTCTGACTCATAGACACCTCATTTGGTTTCCAAGGCAGTAAATCTTTACAGAAGTAGATTGCCCACCTTCCTTCCATGGAGCTGATGGGTTTGAACCACCAACTTTCTGGTTATTAGGCAAATTCCTTAGGCACTGTGTCACCAGAGCTCCTTGCTTTTGTGTGCTATAGGGATCCAATTTATTTATTTATTTCCTTTCTGGATACTAGTGGTATAATCACAAATAAATTGTGTCTGTAATCATTTATTGATTACTTCCTCTTCTTATCTATCAAGACTCCATCTAAGTTGACAATTATTATCTATTAACACTTTTAATCTATTATTACTCTTATGTCTGCTTTCAGACTTTAATTTTTTTTTTTTTTTTTTAATGATTTAGGCAACTTCCTTTTTATCTCTGGCTGTTTTTAAGTTCATTCTATCTACAGAGAACTCTGGTGTAATTACATTGTATTTAGTGTGAATTTAATCTTATTCATCCTGTGAGTGATTCAGTGTATTTCCTAAATTTGAAGACCCATGCTTTTCATTATTATGGAAAATTTTCAGCCATTATCTTTCAATATTGTCTCTCATTTTCATCTGTTGCTCCTTAAAGCTCTAATGTGAATCATGTCGCCCTTTTATAATTTTTTCTTCTTAGTTTCTTTTGTTTTTATATTCCTACTTCCTATTTTATGTTTTCTGCCTTATGAGAAAGTTATTTGGAACTATAAATTCAGTTTATGAATTCTATTTTCAGTTGAATCCAGTTTTGCAGATTAATAAATCCATTGTTTGTTTCAATTCCATTGACTTTTTTTCACCTTGTAGAGACTTTATTTTTCTTCAAATCAACCAAATACATTTTGAAAATACGTTCTTTTTAAAATTATTTATTTCAACATTGTAACATTTTAATATTGTTTACTGATGATGCTGTACTCGTTTGGAGTGTAAATGTGCTGTTCATTACGCTTAATGACTTGATCATTGTTGCCAAATCCTTCACTGTCTTATAATTTCTTATTATATGCTTATGTTGAAAAGGAGAGGAATCTTTATTTAAGGAAAATTAGTTGGGGCTGGATGGAGGTTGTGATTCTCAGTTACACTATTTTTTCTTTTCCCATTAGCATTATTATGCAAGATGACTTGACGACTTTCATGTCAGTATACTAGCTTCTGGGAATTCTGGTAGCGCAGTGCCTAAAGCGGAAGCTCTGGTAGCATAGTGGCTAAGACACTTGCCTGCTAACCAGACGGCTGGTGGTTCAAACCCACCAGCCACTCCTCGGAAGGAAGGTTGGGCAATCCTACTTCCGTAGTGATACTGCCTTGGAAACCCAAGGAGGGGTCGCTATGAGTCGGGTCCGACTCGACGGCACATAACAACAACAACAACAACAGTGCCTAAAGCCCTTGGCTGCTAACCAGAAGGCTGGTGGTTCAAACCCATCAGCCACTCCTCGGAAGGAAGATGGGGCAATCTACTTCTGTAGTGATACTGCCTTGGAAACCCAAGGAGGGGTCGCTATGAGTCGGGTCCCACTCGACGGCAAATAACAACAACAACATACCAGCTTCTACATTCCCACAGCATATGAAGAATTACTTTGATTCAAAATCTGCTTGAGGATGCACCTCTGGTTACAATTTTATACATTTTCATAGGAAACATTCTTTCTACACAGGACCCAGGCCAAAAGAGCAAGCTTTCTCTGATTATCTCCATAAACTGGTAGATGCTTCCCTCCCTGCCTTCCTAGGATTTTTTTCACCAAGAGTATAGCACTTTGATGGTCTTGGTTTTATCTAGGAATTTTAGTCACTTCTCCCACCTTGCACAGTCGTTCTATTTGTCTTCTATGTCCCGGTGAGAATTAAAACCCTAAATGCCTTCCAAAGTATACCAACATGGTTCTTACCTTGATTTTTCCCTAGAGAGTTACCCTAATTTCTTGTGAACTCAACTATGGATTTAAAATTATATTTGTTACATTTTATCCAACATTTCAACACCTTATATCAGAAGGTTTTTCAGATTATTTGAAATGTAATTTTTCCCAAAATAGTTGCTCCACAAGTTATTTTACTTTTAGGACCTTTAAGTTTTTATTCTACTCCAATGTGCTCCTGAGATAAATACACCTGAAGAATGAAAAGTCTGGGGCTTTATGACTGGATAGAGTTTTTGTTTTCATTTAGTCATATGTGATTACTAGGTGGGTAGTAATCACCTATTTTGGTGTCTTTCCTTCCTAATATTTACCTTAGACTTTGGCCTCCTAATTCTATTTCTAAGAGAAGAATCTCATTGTTGATAATTTTTGAGTCCAATCATCTGGGATATATTATTTCATTAACTAATAATAGATGCAGGAGCTCTGGTAGCATAGTGGCTAAGACACTTGCTAACCAGACGGCTGGCGGTTCAAACCCACCAGCCACTCCTCGGAAGGAAGGTTGGGCAATCCTACTTCCATAGTGATACTGCCTCGAAAACCCAAGGAGGGGTCGCTATGAGTCGGGTTTGACTCGATGGCACATAACAACAATAATAGATGCATTAGAGGGTGCCACTTCTATCATGGTAATGTAAGATCTGTGGACCTGCTCTCAGGCAAAACTGTTGAAAATTAACACACACACACACACACACACACACACATCCCAGATCAGTGTGATGTAAACTGAACTATAGACATTTTCAATCAAGAACACAAGACTCTCTCTCCCAACTCCCTGTTGAAGTATTATGGTATCTTTCTGGAAGGGGCAAGTCATAAGGACTTCTCATCCTGCCACCAGCTACCCATTGCAGAGGCTAAGTTCAGGGAAGGTGTAATGTAGAGGTTGGGACTCCCTTCCTCCAGCTATTCCCTAATTGTGGGACATAGGCTCTAACTTTGCAGGTTGGGATGAGACTACTAGAACCTGATAGCCCTGGCCCAGAATTTTAGGGTAGAGGTTCCACACTAGGAGAAGGAAGCTAAGAATATCTGAGATTCCTCCCTCCCCTACCCAGTGTCTGACTCTTAAAGTAGGGGAGTCACTCATAGAGAAGTACATCAATGTCCCTACCTCAAGCTCGAGAGCCACATGGCTCAGAGATTTTGTCCAGGGAGAGAGACAAGCCCTGAAACAGAGATCTCAAATTTATTTCTAAAGGAACTGACTTCATTTGCAACAGACCGTGTGAAAGCACAATGTTGTTCTCCCTTAAAAAAAGGGTTGGGGAGGAAGTTATGACGAAAAGCAGTTAGGAGCAACCAAAAAAAAAAAAAAAAAACCTAAACTCACTGCCATCAAGTAGGATTGGACTCATAGTAACAACCCCTCCTTGGCTTTCCGAGGCAGTATCACTATGGAAGTACATTGCCTAACTTTCCTTCCGAGGAGTGGCTGGAGAGTTTGAACCACCAGCCTTCTGGTTAGCAGTCAAATGCCTTAGGCACCACGCCACCAGAGCTCCCAATTAGGAGCACATTGGCGGATTTATTAGAGATATTAGCTAAACCACAGTCCAATTTGTTTACCAGAGAGAACCAGGGAAAGAGATTGCTAAGAAGAACCTTCCTGGGATCAAGAAATATCTAAACACTGGCCTTAAAAACTTTCCTTAAATAGAAACCTCTATTTAATTGGATCAGTTTGTGGAGCAAATTATGACCAGGAAGTTATTGAAAACAATAGAGCAATCAGCCAGAACTTAGTGATGCTTAACCAGCTGGGTGTGATCAGACACTGATATAGTCAGAGAGTCCTGGTAGAATCATTGTCACTCCAGGGTGACTGTGGATATGAAATAACAAGTCATGCAGTTGAAAGGTGGGGAACCAATTTGCTATATTATCTAAGCTGTCCAATTTACAACAAAAAATAAAAAGCCATTAAAAAATGTAAAGCGTGACCTATACCAAGAGAAAAAAGCAGGCAACTAGATGTTTCATTTAATAGATAAAGACTTCACAATCATGATACATATATTTAAAGACCTAAAGGAAGCCATATCTAAAGAAGTAAAGGAAGGTATGATGCCAATATCCAATCAGATAGAAAATAACAATACAGAGATAGAAGTTACTTAAAAAAGAATCACGTGGAAATTATGGATTTGAGAAGTCCAACAACTAAAATGAAAAATTTACTAGAAGGGAGCAACAGTAGTTTTGAACTGGTAGAAGAAAGAATTGTTGTTGTTGTTGTTGTTGTTTTGCCGTCAAGTCGGCCCCGACTCATATTAGTGAACTCAAAAGTATATTGATATAATAGGCAAGGAATAGAGAGAGAAAAAGAGATGAAGAAAAATATGAGACATCATTAAGCACACCAACATATGTGTAATAAGAGTACCAAAAGGAGAAAAGAGAAAGGGGCAGAAAACATTCAAAGAAACTGCATCCTCCTCCCAAAAAAACCCACTACCTGTTGCTGTCAAGTTGATTCTGACTGACAGAGACCCTATAGGACAGAGTAGAACAGCCCTATAGGGTACCCAAGGCTGTAAACATTTATATGGAAGCAGAATACCACATCTTTATCCTATGGAGCAGCTGATGGGTTTAAATCACTGACCTTTGGTTAGCAGCCAACTTCTTTAACCACTGCACCACCAGGGCTCATTTCAAAGAAATAATGACTGAAAACTTCTCAAATTTGATGAAAAACATTAACCTACATATTCAAGAAGCTTAATAAGCTCCAATCATCTGGACTAAGTGGGGTTCATGTGGGTACAAGACAAGGCCACTGCTTTGCAGGAGCTCTTAGAAAGTGTGTAGAAACACCAAGCAGTGATTGGTATTTCTAATCTGTAAGCAATCAACTCTTAATTTTTGTTTTCACTGATAAAAATTGATTTATATCCATCAAAATCCAGGAATTTTCCATTAATGAGAATTCTGAGGTTGTGCAAGATCCTAAAATACCTTCTTAATCAAAGAAACAGGAACTCTGGTAGCATAGTGCCTAAGGCACTTGACTGCTAACCAGAAGGCTGGTGGTTCAAACCCACCAGCCCCTCCTCAGAAGGAAGGTTGAGCAATTTACTTCCATAGTGATACTGCCTTGGAAACCCAAGGAGGGGTCGTTATGAATCGGGTCTGACTCAACAGCAAATAACAACAACAACAATCAAAGAAAGATAATCAACAATGAAAAATAATCAACAATGGTTTAATGATTAAGTATATTTTATTTTGTTTTCATTCCATCTTCTTAATAAATATCAACTTTATTGACTTAGAATAATAACCTTTGCCATAAGTACCTACTGTAGAGGACAGTTTCTAAGTTAACCCTTGTACTCCTCAAGGATAGAGTAAGCCTTAAACATAGACAATTAGATTTGAGGAGTCTTGAAGGCCCTCCTTCCCAAAATGTGCTTTACCTAAGACTTCTTCCTTCTACTTAAAGCTCTCCTGCCCTGTAAAATGCAAATAAGAAAAAGAATATTACAGATAGTCCTCAACTTAAGACATATTATAATTACGACAAACCACACTTACAACTATTTTTTTGTACATCTTATTGTTAGTAATATGTATTACATGCAATTTCAGTGTGTTATTTGCTGATGTTATTATTCTCAGATGTTCAGTTGCTGATGTCAGTTTCATCATGGAAGTATATTCATACTGCCTTGAAAAGGGCATTCCTTTCAATATTCTGCTGCTGCTTGATAATGCCACAGGATGTCCTCCTCATGTTGATGATCTAAATCAAAATGTGCAAGTGGTATAGCTACCTACACCACCTGAGCCTACAGATCAAGGTGCAATTGCCACCTTCAAGGCACACCACCTAAGCACTATGTTTGTTCAGCAATAGCTGCAACAGATGAAGGTACAGTAACGTTGTGTGATTTCTGTAAGAATTATATATTCTTCAGTGTATTAAGAACATTGCATCTTCCTGGGAGGAAGTTATGGGACAATGCATGCAGAAGGTATGGAAAAAATTGCTGAGTTCTGTGAACACACTCCAAACATTTGATCAGGATAATATGATGGAAGAGATCTTTAGATATGAATTTAGAACTTGATATTCTCAATGTGGAATAATAGTTCATAGAGCATAAAGAAGGGGAATTGACAGATTAGGGTTTACTGGATTTCGAAGAGGAAAGAAATGCTGAAGAAGAAATAAATAGTGATGAAGAGAAAGGAGAGTTGTCAAAAAATGTCAGTGAAAGGATTACCTGGAGGTTTTTTTTTTTTTTTTTTAATTTAAATCCGGAGTTTCAGTTGTTTGAAAATATGGACACAATGCTGGTTGCTGTGGTAAAGTTGATAAGCAGATTCAGGAAGCAATGATATGTTACCACAAAATGTATGAAGAAGAAAAGAAAAGGACCATACAGACAGCTGTCACTAATTTTCTGACTAGAAATGCTATCCCTATTCCCAGGAATAATCCAGATGATCCAGATCCTTCCACAAGTGGAGTTATTACTGTAACTAATAAAATCCCAATATTGTCCAACTCTCTTTCACCATTACACAAATTTTTATGATTTGTCTATATTTTTATGTATATATGTATATATTAAAATATATCTGTAAGTTTATATGTAGTTTTTGCAAGCCCCAAAGACAATAAAGATTGAATTTAGAGATATTAATAATAAAAGGCAATAATAATGGAACCATAAATAAATATATCATAACCAACTTATAACCTGTATTTAAATGGGATCAATCATTTACATGAATTGGAATGAGTTAATATTAAACTTTTTTGAGGCAAGCAAAGAGACTGGAATAACACAAGATATTTGCAAGTAACCATGATTGGAAGAAGACATAGCTTGGGTGATGCCTTGGGTTATAAGGTTCAAATTTGAATGCCTTTGGACCTTATTTATATTCTGCTTGTGCATGAAGCTTTGAAGGACTAATTGCTTTTCTTTTTTGGCAAAATAATTCAAATGTGCTAAAATCATTGTCTCTGCTTTAGTCCACAGGGAGCTCTGGTGGCATAGTGCCTAAGGCATTTGACAGCTAACCAGAAGACTGGTTTGTCAAACCCACCAGCCACTCCTTTGAAGGAAGATTGGGCAATCTACTTCCCTGGAGATACCACCTTTGAAACCCAAGGAGGGGTTGCTATGAGTCAAATCAACTCCACAGCAGTGAGTTTGTTTTTTTTTTAGTCCACAAATCTTTTAAAATAACTACAATTTGAGGTAATGCCATACAACCCTATAAGGAAAAAATGTTGTCCTGTAGTGATCCATATTAGTACACGCAACGTTATAATTACAGAACACATACCAGCTCTGAGTCTTTCTGGTTGAGAGGATAACAAACATAGAAAGTGTTATTTAGAGAGAAGACTAAGTTCTTTAGTTTCAGTGAAGTGAATTATCTATATTCTCTTATGGATTATAAGATTAAGAAGGATCCCAAAATATGGAAATGTGTACTCCTTATTAACAAAGCTGTACATCAAGTAGCTTCAAGATGATCTAGTGTGAACCAAGCTACAAGATGTCCAAGAACATCCACCACCTTGCTTTAATCAAATGCTATGGTAACAACAGCTTCACAATTAAAATCAGTCCTCTGAGTTAATCTCAGTGTCCCTAGCTTCTGGACAGAAGTAAGTGTGGTGGGAAAAAAAAAAAAAAAAAAGACTGTGTATAATTTTTTAGTAATGTGTAAAGGTTGGGCAATCTACTTCCATAGTCATACCCCCTCAGAAACACAAAGAGGTGTCTCTATGAGTCGGATTCGACTCAATGGCAATGAGTTGTTTTTTTGTTTTTGTTTTTTAAGTCCATTGCAAAAAAGCATTTTTATCAGAATTGTGCTAGGTTAGTTAAAACAACAGTTAGGTGATTGTTTACTTCATATGTTTCTTTTGGCTGCAAGTACAGAGAGAAGGGAGAGCCATCATAGCTCTGGTGACAAGAAGGATAAGGAAGGCTAATTACTGAGCCAAGCCTTGAAGGACAAATAGAAGACAAGATGAAGTCAGAATGAGATGGGGAGAGTAGTCCAAGCAAAAGAAAACATGCACAGAGCCCAAGAAAAAAAGTAAGCACCACGCATGCTCATGATAAATGATACTCGGCAATACATTAAGTTTGTTGAAGGGTAGAATGTGAAGGAGGGGGAGGTAGAAAGGTTCAACTGTTAGGAGATACAGCTGGAGAAGTCATCAAATTGTGGAAGACTGGAGGTACAGGATCGGGCAGAAGTTCTCTCATAATCTAGGAAGAGCTGACAGTGGCCTCAATTAAAGTAGAACCCATGGAGATGATGAGAAGTAGAGAAATCTTAGAAATTAAAAGAAGTAAAATCAAGAGCATGCAATGTCTTTTGTAGCTATGAAGGAAAAGATGGGAGTCAAGAATATGTGTCCTGGTGGCTAATTTTTTTAAGTAATGTGGAGCTAGTGTAGCCAGTCCCTGAGATGAGACTACAAATGGAAAGAAGCATTTGGCAGGTATGGTCAAAAGCAAAAGATGGATGGATGTGTAGGCCAGCATGACTGACAATTCTATAAATTTCAGTTTTTTTATTACAGGCAGAAACCTTGTGAATCCATTTCTCACTTCTGATCTCCTTCAGGCAGAACTGAACCCTCACCTCTAAGCCTTAACTGAAAACTTTTATGTGAACACATCAGAAACACTCATGTTTGCTTCTAGAAACACACACCTGATTGATTAAGAGTACCCACTGCCGAGACATTGCCCAAGCAACTGAGGCCATGATAAGGCTCTACCTGAACTATTCAGATAATCAAAAATGAAACAGTGGAAGTCATTTTTCTTTTATTCAGGTATTTTCCTCAAATCCTCCCTTTGTTTGGTACATGTCATCAGAGTAAGCCTCAAACAATTTTATAAGGGAAAAAAAGGATGTTTCAATTCAATGTCCTTTAACTTTAAATAAATAGAATGTGTTTTCCTTAGTGACTGTAGTTAGAATATGTTTTAGATCTTCAGTCACGTCCAAGAATATCCAAGAACACTGACTAAGATCCAGTAAAAAAAAATAAATTTTACATACCCTTGATGGTAAGTTAATTTGATCTTCATAAGAACCGCCTTGGCTATTGTTAGAGTATGAGTTAAAATGTCTGAAGGTTGAGAGGAAACAGATCATCTTGGGAAATCACTTCAGATGACAAGGGAACTGTAATGTTAGAATTCAAACCACATCAATCACAAGGGTGGAGAACTACTACTAAGTACCATATGAAAATAGTTGGGTAGTTTCCAAAGGCAGGGAGAAAATCTATAGCAAGTATGTAATGTTTAGTTTTAGGGGTGGGACTCTCTTTTAAAACATTTGAATAGCTTCAAAAAGATACATTACCTTATATATTGTACTGGCTAACTTTTTTTTTTTTTTTTGAACACCAGCTAAGAACAGCACTGTGGGGAAAAAGATCTGGGTTATCTTTGGTGGTTAGTGGACACCTACACTGTTTGAATAAGAGACACACATAATATTCTTAATATTTATCCAAAAATTGTCATCTACCATCTACCATCATTTACCATCTATTTAAATGAACTTCTGTGGTTAGACTTTTCCTCAGGAAGGATAACAATTTGTGATATCTATAAATCATCTCTGATATCCTTTCTATGAAATAGCAGGGGGGAGAAGGTAAAGGAAGCTTGAGATCAGGGAGGTGGAGGAGGTGAACCAGGTATCTCGAGAACCACAGGACATTCTGAAATGCCACAAGGAATAACTGAGAGCCAGGGGGAAAGTGAGTGAAAAGCAGATTGGAAGAATATATTAAAATATCAAAACTTTGCAAACTTCATAGTTTTCTTAAAGCTGGGCCTGAGGTCAACAGGTTATAAAAGAATAGAAGAAAGTGAGTGACTTGATTATATGCCTGATCATTACTGATTTTCCAATAATATACATTTACATGCATGCATCTATATCTGTATATTTACAAAAGTATAATCATCTCTACATATACACGTCAGAGATAAAGGACTGTGTGGAAATTGTCAAGTAATAATGCAGCTATCTTTTCTTAATGCTGTGGCTCATGTATTCACCTGATGCACTTATATTATTATCATAAGTCCATCAGTATTTGGATGAGCAGCTCTGTTTTGAGAGAAAAAGGTCTTTGGAGTGGAACTGTCATTGGAAGGGATGTGGTAACTTCAGTGAAGAGAATACAAGAAGGGAATCAGAGAGTTAACATAACATCAGGTATCAGTCTACTTGGTACATGCTATATAATATTGGTGTTATGTGCCGTCGAGTCATCTCCAACTCATAGCGATCCTATGCACAGCAAAAGGAAACACCACCCAGTCACATGCCAGCTCCATGATCCTTGCTATACTTTAGCCCATTGCAGCAGCTACTGTGTCAATCCATCTCGGTGAGGGCCCTCCCCTCTTTCGTCAACCCTCCTTTTGTCCACCTTCCCAGGCATAACATCCTTCTCCAGGGAATGGTCCCTTCTAATAACGACCAAAGTATGTGAGACAAAGTCTGGTCATTCTTGCTTCCAAGGAGCATTCTGGCTGCACTTCTCTAGGACAGATTTGTCAGTTCTTTTAGCAGCCCATGGTACCTTCAGCATTCTTCACCAGCACCACAACTCAAAAGCTTCAATTCTTCTTCTGTCTTCCTTATTCATCATCTACCTCTCATATGCATATGAGGTGATTGAAAATATCATGGCTTTTTGTCAGGTGCACCTTAGACCTCAGAGAGACATCTTTGCTCTTCAGCACTTTAAAGAGGTGCTTTGTAGCTGACTTTCCCAGTGCTATACATCATCTGATGTCCTGACTGCTGCTTCCATTGGTGTCAATTGTAGGACCAAGCAATGTGAAGTCTTCGACAACTTCAAACTTTTATCCATTTATCATGAAGCTGCTTATAGGTCCAGTTGTGAGGATTTTTGTTTTCTTTGAGATGTAATCCATACTACAGACTGTATTCTTCAATCTTCATCAATAAGTGCTTTAAGTCATCCTCACTTTCAGCAAGCAAGGTTGTGTCATCAGCATATGACAGGTTGTTAACAATTCTTTCTCCAATCTTGAAGCCACATTCTTATTCACATAGTCCAGCTTCTCAGATTATTTGCTCATCATATTGTTGTTGTTATGTGCCATCGAGTCAGACCTGAATCACAGCAACACCTCCTTGGGTTTCTGAGGCAGTATCACTATGGAAGTAGATTGCTCAAACTTCCTTCCAAGGAGTGGCTGGTGGGTTTGAACCACCAGGCTTCTGGTTAGCAGTCAAGTGCCTTAGGCACTACACTACCAGAGCTTCTTTTATAGACTGAATAAGTATGGTGAAAGGATACAACCCTGATACACTCCTTTCTTGATTTTAAACCATGCAGGGTCCCCTTGTTCTGTTCTAATGACAGCCTCCTGGTCTAGGTACAGGTTCCTCATGAGCACAATTAAGTGTTCTGGAATTCCCATTCTTCTCGATGTTATCCACAATTTGTTATGATTCATACAATCAAATGCTTTGGCATAGTCGATAAAACACAAGTAAACATCTTTCTGGTATTCTTTGCTTTGAGCCAAGATCCATTTGATATCAGCAATGATATCCCTTGTTCCATGTCCTCTTCTGAATCCAGCTTGTACTTCTGGAAGTTCTCTGTCAATGTACTGCTGCAAATGTTTGTGAATTATCTTCAGCAAGATTTTACTTGTGTGTGATATTAATGATACTGTTTGACAATTACCACATTCTGTGGGATCACCTTTCTTTGGAATGAGTACAAACATGGATCTTTTCCAGTCAGTTGGCCAGGTAGCCATCTTCCAAATTTCTTGGCATAGATGAGTTAATGCCTCGAGCACAGAATCTGTTTGTTGAAATATCTCAATGGGTATTCCATCAATTCCTGGAGCCTTGTTCTTCATCAATTCCTTTGATACAGTTTGGACTTCTTCCTTCAATACTATTGGTTCTTGATCATATGCCACCTCCTGAAATAGATGAACATTGACCAATTCTTTTTGGTACAGTGACTCTGTGTATTCCTTCCATCTTGTTTTGATGTTTCCTGCATAATTTTTCTATATTTTGCCCATAAAATCTTTCAATATTGCAACTGAGGCCTGTATTTTTTTTCTTCTTTTCTTTCAGCTTGAGAAATGCTGAGCATGTTTTTCCCTTTTGGTTTTCTAACTCCAGGTCTTTGCACATTTCATTATAATAACTGACTTTGTCTTCTGGAGCTGCTTTTTGAAATCTTCTGTTCAGCTCTCTTATCTTGTCATTTCTTCCATTTGCTTCAGCTACTATCTGTTCAAGGACAAGTTTCAGAGTCTTTTCTGACATCCATTTTGGTCTTTTCTTCTTTTCTCATCTTTTTAATGACCTCTTGCTTTCTTCATGAATGCTGTTCTTGAATGTCATCCCACAATTCTAGTTTTCGGTCATTGGTGTTCAATGCATCAAATCTATTCATTAGATAGTCTCTAAATTCAGGAGGGATATAGTCAAGATCATATTTTGGCTCTCATGGACTTGTTTTAATTGTCTTCAACTTCAAGTTGAACTTGCAAATGAGCAGTTGATGGTCTGTCCCACAATCAGCCCCTGGCCTTGTTTTGGCTAAAGATATTGAGCTCCTCCATTGCCTCTTGCCACAGATATAGTCAATCTGATTCCTGTGTATTCCATCTGGTGAAATCCATGTATACAGCTGCCATTTGTGTTATTGAAAAAAAAGGTATTTGCAATGAATAAGTCATTGTTCTTGCAAAATTCTGTCATGCAGTCTCTAGCATTATTTCTGTCAGCAAGGACAAATTTTCCAACTATTGGTATTCTTCTTTGTTTCCAACTTTTGCATTCCAGTCACCAGTGATAATTAACACATCTTGATTGCACATTCAGTCTATTTTAGAGGTTGATAAAAATCTTCAATTTCCTCATCTTTGGCTTTGGTGGTGTGTAAATTTGAATAGTCATATTAACTGGTCTTCCTTGTAGGCATATGGATATTATCCTATCACTGATAGTATTGTACTTCAGGATAGATCATGAAATATCCTTTGTGATAATTAATGCCATGCCATTCCTCTTCAATTTGTCATTCCCAGCATAGCAGATCATATGGTTGTCTGATTCAAAATGGCCCAAACCAGTCCATTTCAGCTCAGTAATGCCTAGGATATCCATCTTTATGCATTCCATTTCATTTTTGACAACTTTCAGTTTTCCTAGATTCATATTTTATGCATTCCATGTTCCAATTATTAATGAATGTTTGTAGATGTTTCTCTTCAATTTGAGTCATGCCACATCAGTAAGGTTGGTTCTACTCTTATGATGCAGCTCTTTCTCAGTCATATTTTGAGAGCCTTCCAACCTAAGTGGCTCATCCTCCTGCATTGTATCAGACAAAGTTTTCAGGCTATTCATAAAGTTGCGCAGTAATGTATCAGACAGTGTTTTTCTGCTATTCATAAGGTTTTCCCTGGCCAATTCTTTGAGAAGTGGATGGCCTCTTCCTTATTTCTAGTCTGTCTCAGTCTGCAAGCCATGCTGAAACCTGTGCACCATGTCCAACCCTGCTGGATTTTGAAACACCAGTGGCACAGCCTCAAGCCTCACAGTAACATGCCACCACAGTATGACAAATTGACAGACAAGTTTGTTTCCCTTAGCTGTTCAAAACCACTCCACCCTCCCTTTACCTGGATCCGTGCTGCTTGGGGGTGGAGCCTGGGTTCCTCCACTTACCTGGATCCCTGCACTGCTCACTCTGTCATGGTCCCCCCTCACTTTTCTTTCCTTTTCCCCAATTTCCTGCAGCTTGGGAGTGAGGCCTGGGTCCCTCACCTTACCTGGATCCCTGCCACTGCTCGCTGTATAATACATTCATTTAATAAATATTTAATACATTGGACATTTGCTTGTGCAAAGCTGGGGATGCAAAATAGAAATGGTCTTCACTTTGTAGAGCTTAAACTATTACTTTTAATTTTATAAGTGAATGATGTTTAATTACAAGGGAAGGTAAGTTCAATGACGAAAAAAGAATAAAATTTACAGACAAATGTACCAAAGATAACTGACTTAGGTATGTGGAGATATGGAGGGGTAAGATGGAGAGGGAAAGCTTCCTTGAAGAAAAAAGTTTCAACTAAGAGCTCATGGGGTATTTAATAGTAGTTCTCTAGGTAAATAGGGAGGGAGGAAGGTGAGTATGTAAGTGGAGAGAGAAAGTGAAAGACAGAGCCAGGAAATGGAAATAAAATGGAAAGAAGAAGCAAAGTACATACCAAGAAATGAGAAATGATCAGTGTGACAGGTGTACAATAAAGAATGAGGGAGAAGTATTTAAAATTAGGAAAGAATATTCAGGGATAAAACCATTCAGAGCCTTATGCCAAGTTCAGGATATTTTTCTTTATTTTATGAGGTATAACAAGCTGATAAAATAACTTAAGCTTATTAATTTTAGCAAAGATCATGCTGGCTATAATGTGTGGAATGGAGTGGAAAGGAACAAAAGTTCCTGATAGACCAGTTAAAAATCTATTGCAAGAAACCAAGCCAGAATAATAATAACTTGGATTAAGAAAGTGGTGATAGAGATGAAGAAATGGCAATAAATTTGAGCTCTATTCTGGTAGTATATGAGGCAGTACTTGGTGATGGACATTCTAATATAACATAAGGAAATCTGTGTGTTATAATTAATCCTTGTGTATTAGGATGGTTGGGAAAGTATTCTTGTGATGTAGACCATTGTGAGCTGGAAGATACTTTAGTTATGTTGAGTTTGAGGTACCCTTGCAGTATCAAAGAGAGAATATTAAGTCCCAGCAGGATATCTGTGTTAAGAGCTCAATTAATACATCTAAGATGATTGGAACTCCTTACATCTCTTATTCCATCTGTGAGGAAAAAGTGTATGTTCAGGTTGTGAGCTCCCTTAAGCCAATGACGTAGGCATTGCAAATATCTTCTCTCAGCAATATCAATAGTGACTGTATACGTGTATCTCATCTGATAGGAAACACAGGAATCAAATCTATATATGTGTAATGAGATGATGGAGAAAGCCATGGGCTTTCTACAGAACAAACCATCAATTGCTCCTGTGCAATTCAAGTTGAAGCAGCAGAAAAACAAGTCCATGAGAACCAAAATGTGACCTTGAATATATCTCTCTTCAATTTAGGGACCAATTTAAGAAAATATTTGACCCATTGAACACTAATGACCTAAGACCAGATGAGTGTGAGATGACTTAAAGGACATCATACGAAGAGAGTAAAAGGTCATTAAAAAGGTAGCAAAGAAAGAGAAGACAAAAATGAATGTCAGCCTGACATTGGCAGTGGGAGCGGCAGTCAGACTCTTTGAAGCTTAGGTTTTCATGATTCTGAATGCTGTTGTTATTGTTGTTATGTGCTGTTGAGTCAGACCCGACTCATAGCGACCCCTCCTTGGGTTTCCGAGGCAGTATCGCTACGGAAGTAAATTGCCCCATCTTCTTTCCGAGGAGTGGCTGGTGGGTTTGAACAGCCAGCCTCTGGTTAGCAGTCAAGTGCCTTAGCTATACAACCAGAGCTCCTGAAAATATCTATAGACAATGAAACATCTGAAGATGACTTGGATTCAATTTCTTTAAACACTGAAAGAACCTATATTTTCAAATAAGTGAGTGTAACAATTTCTGTACACTATGGATGTTTTTGACTTGGTGAAAACTTTATAAGGGATTTCTCCATGTTCTGTAGAATCTGATGTCAAAAATTCTCCCCATTTTCCTGGACTGAACTTAAACACAATAGGGAAGACCAGACCATCTGTAATTCAAGATACAGCTGGAGTCCTAACTTCTTTAATGCAAGAGCTACAAAATTGTGGAATGATCGATTCAGAACTTTGGAAAAACTGAGAGACCAGGTGGTTACAGCTATTCAATTTGGTGGAAAAACAATGCCAAAAACAGATAGCTGCCCATCAGGAACAGTTCCACAACCAGATTCAGCATATACAGGAAGAGATTAAAAAAAAAAAAACAACAACTTAGTGAAATCACAGACCAGTAACGATTCCTGGGCTCCCTCTGATAGTTCTTCAAGAAAACAGACACCTTCAGAAAGTCAAATGGGTTTTTCTGAAAACAGTGAGAGAAATGAGTCTGTTCTCAATTTTCTTAAGTCTCAAGAGCGAGAAACATAGCACACCTCCTCTCCACCAAAGCCAGACTACAGCGTGGAGAGCAGTTCAGTGAGCAGTGGATATGGCACCTTCTGCATCTCAGAATTAAATACCTACAAATTGAAAGACCCTAAGGAGTTCATGAAACACACAAAGGTCCCTGAAGGACAATATGGAGTATCCATGGTGCAGACAGATTCACTTCCAGACGATGTAACAAGTAAGAGTTTTTGTATACAGACTACTGGAGAGTTCAGTGCACCTTTAAAGGATGATGTTCCTATCTTTCCTTGTGAATTTGAGCATAATTTTCTTGGTGTAAATAAGATTTCTGAAGTTTATAGTGGAAAAACAAATAGTAAATCTGTAACATTATGGGCACAAAAGCTGAAGCAGAACCAACCAAAGGGAGCACTCGTACAAGAGGGATGTTCAAAATCTATGCAAGGAAGCGAGCATTCAAACAAACCAGCTGAGAAGCCTGACTTCACTGCTGCTACACATTCTCATGCTTTTTACCTCAGTAAACCAGATGAAAAGCCAAATTCTTGGATATCTGATTCAGGTACAGGACTGACTGACTGGAAACTGGAGAAGGGCATGTATCACTCTTTGCCTGAGGCTTTACCGTCCTCCTGAATAGATGTGTCACCAAGCCAGTCTGATACTAGCAATAAAATGAAGCTACCATCACTGAAGGATATTTATTATTAAAAAAAAAAAAGAGAGAGAGAGAGAGAGAGAAAACCAGAAGTTACCTGAGAGAAATCTCACCTCTGCTTTCGCTCCAAACCATCCACCTGAGGTACTGACTCTCGACCCAACGTTACATATGAAGCCAGTTCAGCAGATTTCAGGGATTCAACCACATAGCTTTGTGAATATACTTGATGACCGAATTTCCTTTTCACCAGACTCTGTTCTAGAGCCTAGTATGTCTGGTCACTCTGACATAAAGTCATTTTCACAAGCAAGTAATATGGCTTCTCAGTTATATGGCTTCTCAAAGTACCCATCAAACACGAAGGCTTGCCTAGTGGACTCTTGGAAAAATCACACATTCCAAAATGAAAGTAGGACCAGTTCCACATTCCCTTCAGTGTACACCCTCAATAGCAACGTCACCTCGGTCAACACTGTTGATGAAGAAAACACTGTCATGGTAAGTCCAGTCAGTCGGCCTCAGCTTTCAAGTACAGCCAACAGTGTCCCAGAATGCATTTCATTGACTTCCTTGGAAGATCCTGTGATTTTGTCTAAGAGCAGGAAGAGCCTGAAGGAAAAGCATGATGGGCACCTAGCCGATCTCCGAGCTTATTATGAATCAGAAATGAGTACTTTGAAACAGAGACTAGAGGCAAAAGAAAGGTCTGCAGCTGAAGTATGGAAGAAAGTCAATCAGAGTCTCACAGACAGATGTGGCCAGTTAATGCGCTGAACGAAGTGACTAGTCATGTGGTAACACTTGAAAAAAAGAAGAACCTACTGGAGATAGAAGCAAATGAGTTAAAGGAACGGTTCACTGCAGCCAGCAATGCCTCCAAGATTTTGCAGGAACAGACTGAAGAAATGAGAGCAAGTAGTAAAGAAAAAGACAGTACCATCCATCATCTGGCTAAAATCTAGGCTGCAGGAATTAGAGGAAGCCTTTGAGGATGCTTACAAACTCTCCGATGATACAGAAGTCAGACTAAAGCAAGAGAACAAAATGCTTCAAGACCTTTTAGGAGAGTATGAAGCCCTTGGGAAAGCGCATGGAAGAGTAACGGATACATTAAATACATTAGAAAAAATTGCTTGTTGCGGCATACTCAGATTTCTGATTTGAAAAGAACAATTAAAAAACTTGAAGCTCAGGTCAAGCAAGCAGAGCATGAAAATGTGTTAAGTCTTCGTCACAATACTCAAACTCACGTGAGACCCTCACGTTCCAAAACGTTCGCCCCCTCTGACGTCAGCGGGCGTAAGGTAAGTGGCTGCTGCCAGGGGCCAAGTCCTCTATCTTCACTGGCCAGCCTTTGGAAGTTCATGAGAGCCCAGCGGGTAGCCTGCGAGAGAAAACCCACGCTCCCCGGTACCATTCTGCTACGGAAAAGGCCTCCCCTCCTGTAGATTCTCTGGAGGCTTAGTGATTACAAAAGTGAGAGGAACTTCCAAAACCGCCGCCATGAACTCTTTCAAAGAACTCTATGAGGAAAGAATGTTTAAAAATTGGGGCAAGCAGAGGAGAGGACGCCTCAGCTAAATTCGTGAGTTCCCGGCAAACGGAAACTTCAGTTGGTCCCAGACAATCGCTGGAGAAATGTGCCCAACAAAGACAAAAACGATTAAGTCCTGCCTCTCAGAAGTCATCTTTACCACCCTCAAAGCGGCAATCAAACACTCCAACAAAGGGAGAGATTATGTTAACACCGGTGACTGTGGTTTACAGTCCAAAGCGGTCCCCTAAAGAAAATTTTCCCCCGGGATTTAGTCATCTACTTAACAAAAATGAAAACAGTCCTGTTGGATTTGATACAATTTTGGATGATTTAGATATCGTTCCTGTATCTACATCACCACGTACCAATCCAAGAAAACAACTCCAGTTTCTTCTCGGCATGACTCGGCAGAAGAAAAATACTAAAAAAAAAAAAAAAAAAAAAAAGCCTCTGACAGCCATGTTAATCATAGCTCTTGCCCCGAACCATTGCCAAACGGAGTGAAGAACGTATCTGTGAGATCAGCCTGGGAGAAGAGTAAGTCGGTTAGCTATGAACAGTGGAAGCCTGTTTCAGAAACGCTACATGGTAATGATTTTGAGTACACAGCCAAAATTAGGACTCTGGCTGAAACGGGACGATTTTTTGACGAGTTTACGAACGAAAAAGACCAGATTCAGACAGCGTTAAGCCGGATGTCTTCTACCGGAGGGTGGATCTCTTTGCAGACAAGAATAAACCAGGAAGCCTTGGAAGATCGTTCGGAGAGGATTAATCGAGAACTGGGTTCAGTTCACATGACACTAAAGAAATTTCATGTTCTGCACACCTCTGCAAATCTTTGAGATTTGTAGCCATTAAATTTTGAGATGTTTTTGTTTGCACTAATGTATAATTATGCACTCAGAAAAGGCAAACTATTTTGTATTGTTTATAAGCCTACAAACAGTAGTTTTACAATTATGCTGTTTTTTATACTTGCTCTTTTATACTTCAGATGGCCACATATTTTCAAGACATTTTTGTTATGCTCAGGAATCTCTTGTATATTTTACTCTTTAAAAAGTGTTATTTAATAGTACATGTCTCCAATTAATATCAAGAATAAGGAAGTGTAAACAGGGAGACAGCTTGTTTCTTAACAAATAGTGTTATCCTTTTACAATTAACTGTACACCAATTTTATAAAGTTATTCTAATTGTTAAAAAAAATTTGAATGTCAGAACACAGGGAAACTTGCCCTTGAATGTAGAGTAGCTAAAGCAAATGGAAGAAATGACAAAGAACTGAACAGAAGACTTTAAAGGGCAGCTTGAGAAGATAAAGTATTATAATGAAATGTGTAAAGACCTAGAATTAGAAAACCAAAGGAAAGGTCATGCTCCATATCTCTGAAGCTGAAAGAACTGAAGAAAAAATTCAAGCCACTAGTTGCTATATGAAAGGATTTTATGGACAAAATATTGAATGTAACAGGAAGCATCAAAAGAAAATGGAAAGAATACACAGTCAATGAACAAGAAAAAGAAATTGGTCAATGTTCAACTATTTCAGCATATAACATACGATCAAGAACTGGTGGTAGTGAAGGAAGAAGTTTGAGCTGCACTGAAGACATCAGTAAAAACAAGTCTCCAGGAACTGACAGAATCCCAATTAAGATGTTGCAACAGTAAAATGCTTATTCATCTATGACAAGGAGCTCTGGTGGCATAGTGCCTAAGGCATTTGACTCCTAACTAGAAGGCTGGAGATTCAAACCCACTAACCACTCCGCAGAAGGATGGTTGGGCAATCTACTTCTGCAGTGATACTGCCTCAGAAATGCAAGGAGGAGTTGCTGTGAGTCAGATCCAACTTGACGGCAGTGAATTTGGTTTTGTTTTTTATCTATGCCAAGAAATTTGGAAGACAGCTACCTGGCCAGTCAACTGGAAGATCCATATTTGTGCTCATTCCAAAGAAAATTGATCCAACAGAATGCAAAAATCACCAAATAATATCATTACTATCAGACACAAGTAAAATTTTGCTGAAGATAATTAAAAAATGGTTGCAGCAGTACATTGGCAGGGAACTCCCAGAAATTCAAGCTGGATTCAAAAGAGGATATGGATTGAAGGATGTCATTGCTGTTGTCAGATGGATCTTGGCTGAAAGCACAAAATACCAGAAAGACATCTACCAGTGTTTTATTGACTATGACAAAGCGTTTGACTGTGTAGATAATAATAAATTATAGATAACATTGTAAAGAATGAGAATTCCAGAGTACTTAGTTGTGCTCATGTGGAACCTGTACATAGACCAAGAGGAAGTTGCTCAAACAGAGAAAGGGGATACTGAAGTTGTTCAAAATTTCATTTCACTTAGATCTATAATCAGTGCCCATGGAAGTAGCAGTCAGAAAATCAAATGGTGTATTGCATTAGGTGAATCTGCTTCAAAAGACCTCTTGAAAGTGCTTAAAAGCAAAGATGTCATTTTCAGGAATAAGGTATGCCTGTCCCAAGCCATGGTATCTTCAATTGTGTCATATACATTTGAAACCTGGACAATGAATAAGAAAAACCGAAGAAGAACTGTTGCATTTGAATTATGGTCTTTGTGAAGAACATTGATATACCATGGACTGCCAGAAGAATGAACAAATCTGTCTTGGAAGAAGTACAGCCAGAATGCTCCTTAGAAGTAAAGATGATGAGACTTTGTCTCAAGTACTTTGGATATGTTTGGAGGAACTAGTCCCTGGAGAAGTAAAATGTCAGCAAAAGAGAGTAAGACCACCAAGGAGATGGATAGACATAGTAGCTGCAACACTGGGCTAAAACATAGCAATGATATGAGGATGGCTCAGGATGAGTATGGCCCATGATGGCCCTGTTGTACATAGTGTCTCTAGGAGTAGGAACCAATTTGATGGCACCAACAACAAACAACATTATATTGTTGTCAAGAACAACAAGTTAGGGGCCATCAAGTCAATTTTGATTCATAGTGATTACATGTGACACAGTGGAACTGCCCCATAGGGTTTTCTAGTCTGTAAACTTAATGGGAACAGATTAGCGTTGGTGAGTGGGTTGAAACCACCATTTTTGTTGGCAACTGAGCATTTAATTGTTGCACCACCATGGCTCATTTATAATATGTTAGATAATGATAAATACAGAAAAGAAAACATCAAGCAGGAAAGAGAATTAGAAAATGTATGGATGTTGGGAATGCTAAAATTTTGAACCAGGTGGCCAAGAAAGATATTACTGAGAAGTAGAGATTTTAGAAAAGACTATTGAGAGAAGAAACTAGGTAGATACACAAGAGCAGAGCATTTCAAACAGTGGAGAACCAAGTGTGAAGGCCTAGGTAAAGTAGTGCACCTGATATGTAAGAAAGAAAGAAGCCATCATACCTGGATTTGAGTGGGCTAGGGAGAAAGTAAGAAAAAAGGAAGTCATAGAGGTATTGGGGGAATCTGTTTATGGTGGACTAGGCAATTTAATAATAGTTTTGTTGAGAAAACTGGAAAAGCCAGAGAAATTATAAGAATGTCTGCTTGAAAGCATCAGAAACTACCAAGTAATAAAAAATCATTGCCAATATCTAGAAAATGACATAAATCCAAAGATATGGGCCTGGAATATAAAGCCAATTTGCCCTAGGAAGAGGCAGTTGAGAAACCGAGTAGTGATTTTGATGGTTTCACAGGGCTAAGAGGGAAAAATGTTGCAATCTAAAGCCAAAAATTTCAAGAGCTCTTATAATTCCTGCATCTAAGGCTGAAATGAGAATAAACCAAACTTCTTACACTGTAGTCCAAATTGAGTTAATCTGGGTGTCCCAGAAAATCTCAGGCTATGAAATTAGATTGAGGTAGTCTCAGATAGCTACTGCTTCTGAATCTAGCAAAAACAAATAAAATTTTCTTTGTGTGAATACAATCAGCCAAACCAATGGGAAATAGGGGTATTAGATATGGAATTATCAGACACATATTGGAGTCTATGAAAGCAATATTAAATTTAAGTACATGGCAATGCTTTTCATGAGAAACAAATGCAATTGAGAAAAAAAAGAACAGATATGTTTGGAAAAGTAGAGGTTCAGAAAAAATGAAGTAAACCCTCAGTGAAATGGATTGATAAAACAGCCACACAGTGAAGTCAAACATACCAGTGAGAATGCAGAACCAGACAGTGTTTTGTCCTGTTACAAATAAGGTCACCATGACCAAAGCCAACTTGATAGCAACTTAAATATTTTGACTGCTAATCAGAATGCTGGCACGTCAAAACTACCAGCCACTCAATGGAAGAAAGGTTGGGCGATCTACTCCCTTAGTGATACCACCTGAGAAACCCAAGGAGGGGTCTCTATGAGTCGGATATAACTCAACAGCAGTGAGTTTAGTTTTTCTGGTTTACATATATACATATACATTGTTGTCAGATCAATTCTGACTCATGGAGAGCCCTGTGTTACAGAATAGAATTGTCTAGGGTTTTCTTAGCTGTGATCTTTAAGGTGGCAAACAGAAGACCTTTGTTCTGAGGCACCACTGGGTAAGTTTTAATGGCTTAACTTTTAGATTACCAGCCAATTGCAAATTACTTATACAATAGTGATAACAATTTTCCACTGTTGCTGGAAATTCTGTCTTTCAACTAAACAAATTCTCATGTCTTTCTCATGTAATAATTAAAAGTATTTGATTAAGCATGATATTTCTAGGTTCTGAAAGTTACAATCTACCTATCCTCATTGTATTAACAATATCCATGGCTTTAATATTTCCACATGTATGTGTCAACTACTATATGTCTTATATCTTGTTAGTCAATATCTGAAGATATTATATATTCTCCACTGTGGAGAGAAATGTTTGAGGTAAAAAAATTGAGATTGGATGGTTACATTTTAGTCAAGGAAAGTTTAGAATTAAAACTTGAAACAATACATCGATTTTGAAGCAAATTTAGGAGATGATTAAGGCAATGGAAAAGTATGTATATTTGTGAGAAAAAAATGCAACAAACTATTTCTGAATACCAGTAATGAAAAATAATATCTGGAGGCTATGCTACCAGTATTTCAGATATCAGCACAGTTGTCCATGGTGGACAGGGTTCAGCAGTGGTTCCAGATGAAGACAGAGTGGGAAGATGGATGAGGCCATCAATTTATGAACAAATTATCCACTGAAAACCTTATGAATAGCACTAAAATACTTCCAGATATACTACTGAAAAACTTTATGAAGATCTATGAAATATTGTCTGATATATTGCCAGAAGGTGAGTCCCTCAGTTTGGAAGGCACTCAAAATACCATGGAGAAGAGCGCCTCCCAAAGCAGAGTAGATTTTAATGACATGAATGAAGTAAAGCTTTCAGGACTTTCATTAACTAATGGGGCATGAGTCAAAATGGGAAGAAACAGCTGCAAATATTCATTACTAATGAGAACATGGGAGCTCAGTGGTGTAGTGCCTAAAACATTTGACTGCTAAGCAGAAAGCTAATGGTTCAAATCCACCAGTCACCCCTCAGAAGGAAGATTGGGCAATCTACTTCTGTAGATATACTGCCTCAGGAACCCAAGGAAGGGTTGCCATGAGTCAAATCGACTTGAAGTGAGTTTTTTTATTTTTTTTTTCAAATCAGTACAT
>NW_006921772.1:3071731-3073232 GCF_000298275.1 Orycteropus afer afer
CATCAGAACTCTAAGCATGTGAGAGAGAGTGGGCATCTCCCAGAACATTGTTTTGTGCCACTCCCAACAGAAATACTCCAGGTGGACAACTTCAGCAATCAGGAGCTTCTCAGTTGCTCATAGAAAATCCCACCTTGGAGTTTACAAAGACTTACCAATAGAAAAGCCACACTAAGTAATTTACTACACCGCACTAGGCATTAATGAGCTAAAATGTACTGGTGTTGGCTGTTTTGAATCAGACAATCATATGATCAGCTATGCTGGAAATGCCAATTGAAGAGGAAAGATGTTGCATTCATTGTCAAAAGGAACATCTCAAGATCTATCCTGAAGTACAGTGCTGTCAGTGATAGTATAATATCCATAAGCTTACAAGGAAGACCAGTTAATACTATTATTATTCAAATTTACACACCAACTACTAAAGCCAAAGATGAAGAAATTGACAATTTTACTGACTTCTGTAGTCTAAAATTGACCAAACATGCAATCAAGTTGTATTGATAATTATTGGTGATTGGAAAACAAAAGTTGCAAACAAAGAAGAATCACGATAGTTGGAGAATATGGCCTTGGTGATAGAAATGACACTGGAGATCGCAAGATAGAATTTTGAAAGACCAATGACTTATTCATTGCAAAATGCCTTTTTTCAACAATATAAATGGTGTTTTACATGTAGACCTTGACAAGTGGAATACAAAGAAATCAGATCGACTATATCTGTGGAAAGAAGCAATGGAGAAATTCAATATCGTCATTCAAAACAAGGCCAGGAGCTGACTGCAGAACAGACCATCAATTACTCACATACAAGTTCAAGTTGAAGCTAAAGAAAATTAAAATAAGTCCATGAGAGCCAAAATATGACCTTAATTACATCCCACCTTGTTTTAGAGACCATCTGAAGAATAGACTTGATGCATTGTATGCCAATGACTAAAGACCAGACAAGTTGTGGGATGACATCAAGAACACCATGAAGAAAGCAAATTGGTCATTAAAAAACCAGGAAAGGAAGAAAAGACAAAAATGGATGTCCAAAGAGACTCTGGAACTTGCTCGTGAAAGTAGAGTAGCTAAGGCTAAAGGAAGAAAAGCTGAAAGAACTGTGATATGCAGATGACACAACCTTGCTTGCTGAAAGTGAAGAGGACTTGAAGCACTTACTGATGAAGATTAAAGACTATAGTCTTAAGTATGTATTATACCTCAACATAAAGAAAATGAAAATCCTCACAACTGGACCAATAAGCAACATCAATGATAAACTGAGGAAAGACTGAGGTTGTGTTAGACTATGTTCTCTAGAGAAACAAAAACCAGTAAAGCTTATAATATGTATACATACAGAGAAATTTATCTTAGGAAAATGGCTCACACACTTACAGAAGCTGGCAAGTCAAAAGTTCCTGGATCAAATGTCAAGCTGGAGGCTTTTCCTGGCTCTTGCAACCACAGGGGCTGAGGAGCTCAAGGCTGGTAGGCAGTACACTGG
>NW_006921772.1:3074392-3077683 GCF_000298275.1 Orycteropus afer afer
TGGAGAACATTGCCCCAACCCTTCAAGGTATTGCCACCTAGCTGGTGCCGTATTTGTGTTTTTAAGAGGCCATTCCATCATTCTATCAAGCCAGCTGCTTCAGGATGTAGGGGAACATGGTAAGACCAGTGAATTCCATGAGCATAAGCCCATTGCCTCACTTCATGTGCTGTGAAATGAGTCTCTTGATCCGAAGCATGGCAGCCTGAACCTGTTGCATGGCCTTCTGTTGCTCTGGACCCCACTCAAAACTAGCAGCTTTGTGAGTCACTTGATAAACAGGCCGCAGCAACGCACCCAAATGAGGGATATGTTGCCACCAAAATCCAAAGAGACCAACCAGATGTTGTGCCTCCTTTTTAGTTGTGGGGGAAGCCAAATACAATAACTTATCCTTCACTTTAGTAGGAATATCTTAACATGCCCCACACCATTGGACCCCTAGAAATTTCACTGAGGTGGAAGGTGCCTGAAATTTTGTTGGGTTAATTTCCCAACCTCTAGCACACATATGTCTCACCAATAGGTCTAGAGTCATTGATACTTCTTTACTGGATCCAATCAGCATAATGTCATCAATATAATGGACCATTGTGATGTCTTGTGGAAAGGAAAGGCGATCAAGATCCTGGACTAAATTATGACATAGTGCCGGGGAGTTGATATACCCCTGAGGAAGGACTGTAAAAGTATAATACTGGCCTTGCCAGCTGAAGGCAAACTGCTTCTGATGGTCCTTTGAAATTGGTATCGAGAAAAAGACATTGGTCAGATCAAAAGCTGCATACCAATTACCAGGAAATGTACTAATTTGCTCAAGCAATGAAACCACATCAGGAACATCAGCTGCAATTGGAGTCACCACCTAATTAAGTTTATAATAATCTACTGTCATTCTCCAAGATCCATCTGTTTTTTGCACAGACCAAATAGCTGAATTAAATGGAGATGTGGTGGGAATCACCGCCCCTGCATCCTTCAAGTCCTTGATGCTGGCAGTAATCTCTGCAACCCCTCCAGGGATGCTGTACTGCTTTTGGTTTACTATTTTTGTAGGTAGAGGCAGTTCTAATGGCTGCCACTTGGCTTTTCCTACCATGATAGCCCTTACTCCACATGCCAGGGAGCCAATGTGGGAATTCTACCAATTGCTGAGTATATCTATTCCAATTATGCATTCTGGCACTGGGGAAATCACTACAGGATGGGTTCAGGGACCCACTGGACCCACTGTGAGACGCACCTTGGCTAAGACTCCATCAATAACTTGACCTCCATATGCCCCCACTCTGACTGGTGGGCCACAATGATGCTTTGGGTCTCCTGGAATTAGTGTCAATTCAGAGCCAGTGTCCAGTAATCCCCAAAAAGTCTGATTATTTCCTTTTCCCCAGTGAACAGTCACTCTTGTAAAAGGCCTCAGATCCCTTTGGGGAAGGCTAGGAGAAAGACTGACATTATAGATTTTTGGCAATGTAGTGGGGTCCTTCCTCAAAGGGACCTGGCCTCCCCTTCATTCAAGGGGTTGTGAGTCTGTAAACTGACTCAAGTCAGGGAATTGATTGAGAGGTCGTGACTCTGTATTCTGGTGATTCAATCTAGGTTGCTGTTCAAGTGACCTAGAATTCTTATGTCTATACAGATCAAGTAAATATTTAGTAGGCTTGCCATGTATGTCACTACTAGGAACACCATGAGCAAGTAGCCAATGCCATAATTCCACATGTGTCAGACTATTCTGATTGCTGTTCTGACTCTGCTATCCTTTATGGTAACCACTCCCACTTTGCCTTTGTCGATTAACTGCTGCCACGTGGCCCCTGCTACCAAAGGGTCCAATCAGCTCCATCATAGTTAAGTGTCTTAGTTCAATTAGGGCAGTTCCCACTGTCAAATCAGGTTTACATAAAATAGCAATCACAGCAGTCTTCAAAGGTGCTGGAGCTCCCTTCACAAATTTATTCCTCACGGTACTGGTGAAAGTAATGTCTTCTGAATTCTCCATTTCTGGCTCCAGGGGTCTAATCTGATAAATCCATTCTAACAGGCCAATTTCCCTCAGCCTCTGGATACCTTCTTCTACATTATACCAAGGCAGGTCTTGTACTTCAACTTGACTTAAGGTAGGCCACCGCATATTCCATGCCTCAGTAAGCCAACCAAATAAACTATTAGATCCTTTCCTAACCTTTCGAGCTGAGACGTTGAATGAAGAATACATACTTACTGGGCCTAAATCAATAAACTCAGACTGATCCAATCTTACATTCTTTGCACCATTATCCCACACCCTCAGTAGCCATTCCCATACATATTCTCCAGGTTTCTGTCTGTACATGTTAGCAAAATCAAGTAGGTCTTTTGGGTATAGCATACCACCTCCTCAGTCACACTTTCTATTTCACCTTTTGGGGTTCACTTGGACTTGACTTTATGTATCGGCCTGGAAGCAACAATAGGTGCTTGAGGCAGTTCCTGAGAACATTCTGGAATGTCTTCCATGGCCTTTGCCTCAGACAATGACCCAGCAGGACTGGTTTGTCTAGTCCCCTCAAACTGAAGGGGAGGGGATAATGGTTTTACAGTAATCCACTCAGATTGGAGGGATTCAACAGGATTTACAGGCTCCATATCCTGATCTTCCTGATTATCTGTCCATGTGTCCTCATTCTAGGTTTCAGGATTCCATTTTTTTCCCCAATAAATGCCCTCACTTTAAGGTCAGACACCATTCTGGATTGGCAATGTAATTGGTGTTGTAATTCAGCCATCCTTATAATAAGACTCTGGGTCTGGTTTTCAGCAATACAAGCTCTGTTACTAGAAGATATAACACTTTCTTTCAGAGCACAACTGGAAGCACTGAGGTCTTCTATGCAGCACTTAAGCCGAGACTCAGCAGCTCTGAGCTCGTCTCACTCTCTCACCACTTTTTCTAGTGTAAGTAGGACCAACCAAGCAGCTTCCTTATACTCCTTATTCTGACAAAATTGCAGAAAAGAATCAAATATTCAATGACCCAGAGGGTCACTTCTCACAAGTACTTGATCTATTGGTGGTGCTATTTCATGTATTAATGTTGCCACCTCATGCCACGATTAGCAGGGCCCTTTTTACTAACAGACTCAAGGTCACAAGTGTCTTTAAGATTAATCAAACTGGAGAACCAATTTAGGAAGCCCATCCTTATGATTTTGTCTCTCTAGAACCACTCTCGATACCAAATGTGTTAGACTGGATTCTCTCAAGAAACAAAAACCAGTAAAGCTTATATATATATATATATAGAGA
>NW_006921772.1:3078038-3078540 GCF_000298275.1 Orycteropus afer afer
AGATTGGCCACTCAGAACATAGTCATCTGATTCCATCATGGGAACAACCACACCACAACAGCTCAAACCACACAGAATTGTGGTCCAGCCAAGTTAACACACAGCTCCAACTATCACAGAGGTTGTCAGGGATTTCATTTTACTCAGATCCACAATCAACACACATGGAAGCAAAAGTCAAGAAATCAGATGTCATATTGCACTGGGAAAATCTGCTACAAAAGATGTTTTCAAAGTGTTACAAAAAGATGTAACTTTGAGAACTGAAGTTCCCCTGACTCAAGTCATGGTATTTTTCATCACCTGATATCCATGTGAAAGCTGGACAATGAATAAGGAAGATCGAAGAAGAGATGATGCCTTTGAATTGTGGTATTGGCAAAGAATACTGAAAATATCATGGACTACCAGAAGAATGAACAAGTCTGTCCTGAAAAAAGTGTAACTGGAATGCTCCTTGGAAGTCAGAATGGCCAGACTTCATCTTTTTTTTTTTTTTTTT
>NW_006921772.1:3104579-3111680 GCF_000298275.1 Orycteropus afer afer
CAAAATGCACAAATAGCGGAACAGAAACTATGAATGGGACCTTCTAAAAATTAAATTTTTATGTGGTTCCAAAGACTTCTCCAAAAGAGTCAAAAGAGAACCACAGATTGGGAAAAAAAAATATTTGGCAATTACATATCTGACATGGGACTTATCTGTAGAATTTATAGAAAACTCCAACACATCAATAACAAAAAGACAAATAATCCAATTAAAAAATGAGAAGCTATGAATAGACACTTCATCAAGGAGGATATTCAGGTGGCTGACAAACATATGAAGAAATGCTCATAATTGTTAGCCATTGTTGTTGTTATGTGCTGTCGAGTTGGATGCGACTCATAATGACCCCTCCTTGGGTTTCCAAGGCAGTATCACTATGGAGGTAGATTGCCCCATCTTCCTTCCAAGTGTTAGCCATTAGAGAGATGCAAATCAAAACAACAGTGAGATACTGTCTTGCCCCAGCACTAGTAGCAAAGTTCAACAAGACAGAAAATAACAAATGCTGGCGAGAATGTGGAGATATTGGAACTCTCCTACACTGCTGTTGGGACTGTAAAATGGTACAACCACTGTTAAAAATAGACATACCATTTTACCCAGCCATTCCATTACTAGGTATATATCCTAATGAAGTGAGAGCCGTGACAAGAACAGACATATGCACACCATGTTTATTGCAGCCCTATTTACAATAGTCAAAAGATGGAAACAACCTAGGTGTCTATCAGCTGAGGAATGGATAACCAAACTATAGTACATACACACAATGGATTACTATGCAACCCTAAAGAATAATGTAGAATCTGCAAAACACTGCATAACATGGATGAACTTGGGGGACATTATGCTGAGTGAAATATGTCAATCACAGAAGGAAAAATGTTATATTAGTCCATTATTGTAAAAGTCAAGGAAAGGTTATCTATGGAAGGAAATTTTCATTGTTGGTTACCAGGGGTAGGAGAGGAGTGGGGGAGGGCACTGTTAGATAGGTAGAGAAAAGTATTGATGTGGGTGAAGAGAAGGGCAATGTACCAAATATGAGTGATCAACAACATGTTGGCACTGAGGAAGAGAAAGACATAGAGAGGTACATGGGAGGTACAGACAACAAAGATGAACCCTTTTGCATATACAGTACTGTGTTGTGAGTGAAAGCAAACATGAGTATATGGATGGACAGATGGGTGGACAGCTGAACTACTAGGTATGTCTATGAAGCAGGGAGTGTACCCAAGATCATGTATAGGGTTGGCAGGCAATGGTACTATAAGTGTATTTGTATGATCTGTAAGAATCCCCAGGTGTATAGTAGAGCTGACAAGGGACAAGGTTGTAGTCGCTTCTTGGTCACAGCCAGCTACCCAGAGGGACTAAGTAGTTCAACCGGTGGGCTTGGGACCATAGTTGCAGGGGACATCAAGCTCAATTGGCATAACATACTACACAAAACATTGTTCCACCTCCTACTTTGACGAGGAGTGACTGGGATCTTAAAAGCTTGCAAGCAGTCATCTAGATACAATGATGGGTCTCTCCTCATCCAGAGCAAAAAAGAATGAAGAAAACCAAAGATTCATGGAAACAATTAGTCCTAGCAACTGGTACACCATGCGATCTGCAGCCTATATGACTATGAGACCAGAAAAACTAGATGGTGCCTGGCTACCACTGCCAACCACTCAGAGGGGGATCTATGTAGGAGATCCTGGATAGAGAAGGAGGTCAATGTTGAACAAAACTTAAAATCATTTGGGAAACAAAAGGGGGGGAGGCCAGATTTGCTGGTCTAATAGAGCCTGGTGGGACCCCTGATACTATGGCTTCTAGCTGCCCTTAAGTCTGGAATTGAACCCACATATGTGGCTTCCAGTCAAACAAAAGACAGGCATATGTGTTGAACATTTACCTGAGGTGGATACACTCCTTGGAGAGATCAGTCATGGGAGAAAGAAGGGTTGTGCATGTACAGAGAGACAGCTCAGGGGGCAAGAGTGCATGGAGGGATGGACACAAGGAAGAGGTAACTATTGGGAGGAAGTGGGATAGGAGCTGTTGCATTGGGGTAAATTGTAAATGTCATGAGACAAAGTGTATGTGAACTGTTGTATGGAAAGTGAATTTGCTTTGTAAATTTTCACCCAAATCACAATTTAAAAAAAAGGACTATATTCTGGAGTATGGATTACACCTCAACATAAAGAAAACAAAAATCTTCACAACTGGTCCAAAAAGCAGCATCATGATAAATGGAGAAAAGAGTGATGTTGTCAAAGATTTCATACTACTTGGTTCTACAATCAACACCAATGGAAGCAGCAGTCAAGACAACAGATGATGACATATTGCACTGGGTAAATCTGCTGTAAAAGACCTCTTTAAAGTAATGAAAAGCAAAGATGTCTCTTTGAAGACTGAGGTGCACCTAACCCAAGCCATGATGTTTTCAATTGCTTTATATGCATTTGAAAGTTGGGCAATGAGTAAGGAAAAGTGAAGAAGAGTTGATTCTTTTGAGTTGTGGGATTGGCAAAGAATACTGAAAGTATCATGGACTGCCAGAAGAATGAACAAATCTTTCCTGGAAGAATTGCAGCTGGAATGTTCCTTGGAAACGTGAATGGCCAGACTTCATCTCACCTAATTTGGTCATGTTGTCAGAAGGGACCATTCCTTGGATAAGGATATTGAGGGTCAGCAAAGAAGGGGAAGACCCTCAATGAGATGGATTAAAATGGTTGCAATGATGGGCTCAGGTATAGCAACGCTTATGAGCCTGATACAGGACTGGGCAGTATGTTGTTCTGTTGTACCTAGGGTCACTGTGAGTCGGAGCTGACTGGGAGACACCTAACAACAACAACAACATATACAACAGAATGAAACACAGCCTGATCCTGCACCATTCTCACAATCTTTGCTATGCTTGAGCCCATAATCGTAGCCACAGGGTCAATTCATCTCATTGAAGGTCTTCTCCTCTTTTCACTGACCCTTTACTTTACCAAGCATGATATCTTTCTCTCGGGACTGGTCCCGTCTGACAACATAACCAAAGAACATGAGACTAAGTCTGGCTGTAAGTCTTCCAAGACAGATTTGTTCATCCTTCTGGCACCAAAACCAAACTCACTGCCATCAAGTCAGATCAGACTCATAGCAATCCCTCCTTGAGTTTCCAGGGCAGTATCTCTATGGAGATTGCCCAATCTTTCTTCCGAGGAGTGGGTTGTGGATTTGAACCACGAGCATTCTGGTTAGCAGATGCCTTAGGCACTCTGCTACCAGAGCTCCCATTCTTCTGGCTGTCCATGGTATTTTCATTATTCTTCGCCAACACCACAATTCAAATGCATCAATTCTTCTTCAGTCTTCCTCATTCATTGCCCAGCTTTCACATGCATATGAAGTGATTGAAAATACCAAGGCTTTGGTCAGGCATACCTTAGTCTTCAAAATGAGGTCTTTGCTCCTTAACACTTCAAAGAAGAAGGACATTGATTTTATCATTGTGAAAGGAGAAAAATATCTGAAAATGATGGCAAGAAGCTATAAGGTAGGCAGAGTAAATAAGTAGCTAAAACCAGTAATTCAGGTCAGAAATAAGAGTGACCATGTGATTTTTCATCCAAACCAGGACACTTTTAGGAACAAATATCAACACAAAAATATTAAAATTTTATAACTTTTGGAAATATTTATGGAATGACAATTTTTTTCCTAGTGGACATATAAAATTGTTTAAACCAAATTTTTAAAACTAGAATTTGTCCACATACATTAAAGAAAAAATATAGATAAGCTGAAGATTAAAACTTACATAAGTAGATTTTTTTTTCTCATAAATGTATTCAAATATTTGAATCAGTTTCATAGCCATTTCTGTTTTTAACACATAATCTACTGATATTTTCTACAGAATATATTGTTCAATATGGTTTTATTAACTTTAATTTTTTCTTAAGATTGTTTCCAATCTTCTTCAGAGTTTTATTATATGCTACTAAATAATATACTTCTCTGTACACTGTGATAGTTTTACTTGAGAAAGTACTCTCCTGATGTTGAGGTGCTTATTAAACTGAGAAAATTCTGTCAAATGATTTTCTCAATTTTAATTTTTTTTTATGATCAAGCTGTGCAAATGTTTTTGCACAAATATTTTTACATGTCTCTTATTTTTTGTCTCCATTCAGAGTAACTGTCATTGACAAATATTACTCCAAGAAAAAACTTACCAAAACTGTCTTTGATTTATGATTTATTAAACAGTTTGCCATGTGTAGATGTTAGAAACTATAAAACTTCTCAACTTTATTCCATTTCAGTGTTGAATATACATTTGTTAAAAATAGGAGCTCCATTAAAATTTCATCCCACAAGTAGATATTTCAAATTTTAACTAGAGAGTATCAAACTCAAACCTTGTACACGTTTTGAGTCTATATTTTCTAATTTGTTCAGTTCTTCCTTAGTTTTTCTATGGATATGATTTTACAATATGTGAAAAAAAAATTGATAAAAAATTATTTGGTGCTATTCAAACTAATTTTGAATAAATTCCTCCAAACTTTAAGGACTAATTTACAGAAATACTCAATGCCATTGTAGGACATGTACTTTGATTTACAAGGCGGTTCTTTAAAAATAGATGCACATCTAATATATAATTAAATTTCAGTTAATGAAGTGCTGGTAGCCATATTGTCTTAGGCTGGGTTCTCTAGAGAAGCAAAAGGCTCATAGCGACTCCCTTTAGGTTTCTGAGGCGGTAAATCTTTACAGAAGTAGATTGCCCAGTCTTTCCTCTGTTGAGTGGCTGGTGGGTTTGAACGACCAGCCTTCTGGTTAGCAGTCAAATGCCTTAGGCACTACACCACCAGAGCTCCTGTACAGAGATAGATTTATTTCCAGGTAATGGCTCACACACTTGCAGAGGCTGGCAAGTCCCAAGTCCATGGGTCAGATGTCAAGTTAGAGGTTTCTCCTGACTCAAGTAGCTGCAGGAGCTGATGAATCCCAGATCAGCAGGTCAGACAGCAGGCTGCTGGCTCAGAGGCTGTGAAGGCAGACAAATCCCAAGATCAGCAGGAAATATGGCAAGCTGTTGGCTCAAGTCCAAAGAACTAGAGGTGAAATGATGATGTTCCACATACAGGATCCAGTTCAAATTAAAAACTAGCGAGCATTGCAAAAACATCCATATATATTTCATGAAGGTCACACCCTAAGGAAACCCCCTTTCAACAGATTAGCCACTCACAACAGATCTCATCATGGAGATGATTATCTCAGATCTCCTCATAGGGGATGATTACTTCATAACTGCCAAACCACTAAGAATCATGGCCCAGCGGAGCTGACACACAACCTTAATCATCACACATAAGAATGTGATTTTTTAAATATTCAGCATGTATTTCATTACAAAATTTTTACACTAACTACTATTTCATTACAAAAATTTAGACTAATTACTCCAATGGCCAGACTTCGTCTCATCTACTGTGGTCATGTTGTCAGAAGGGATCATTCCCTGGAGAAGAATATCACTGCCTGGTCCTGTGCCAGCCTCACGATCCCTGCTTTCTGTTTTTGTTGTGCTGGACATAAGGTGACTATGAGTCAGAGATGACAGGACAGGACTTAACAATGATCCCTGCTATACTTGAGCCCATTGTTGCAGCCACTGTTTTAATGTATCTCACTGAAGGCCTTCCCCTTTTCTGTTGACCCTCCATTTTACCAAGCATGATATCCTTCTCTAGGGAATGTTCCCTTCAGACAACGTGACCAAAGTAAGTGAGACGAAGTCTGGTCATTCTTGCTTCCAAGGAGTATTCTGGTTGCATTTCTTCTAGAACAGATTTGCTAGTTCTTTGAGCAGCCCATGGTACTTTTAGCATTCTTCACCAACACCACAACTCCAAAGTATCGACTCTACTCCAATCTTCCTTTTTCTCTGTCCACCTCTCACATGCATATGTGGTGATTGGAAATATCATGGCTTGTGTCAGGTGCACCTTAGTCTTTAAGGAGATATCTTTGCTCTTCAGCATTTGAAAGAGGTCTTTTGCAGCCGATTTGCCCAGGGCTATACATCATCTGATGTCTTGACTGCTGCTTCCATTGGTGTTAACTGTAGAACCAAGCGATATGAAGTCTTTGAAAACTTCACTCTTTTCTCCATTTATCATGATGCTGTTTATTGGTCCAGTTGTGAGGATTTTTGTTTTCTTTATATTGAGGTTCAATCCATACTGCAGACTGTATTCTTCAATCTTCATCAGTAAGTGCTTCAAGTCATCCTTACTTTCAGCAAGCAAATTTGTGTCGTCACACTATGGGAGAGAGATCCAATAGATCTACTGCCTCACAACCATAGTACTGGGGGACAAAAGACTCAATTGACACAACAAAATACATAAAAGCATTGCTCACATCCTACATTGGTGAGTAGTGACTGGAGTCTTAAAAGCTTTCAAGCAGCCATGTAAGATGCAGCTAATGGTCTCCAAGTGTTGGAAGTGAAGAAGAATGCAAATAGAAAGGGGGAGGGGGCATTTAGAAGCAATCAGGCTGAGGACACGATGGCCCTCAAGACCAAAAGAACTAGATGGTTCCCAGCTACAAATGAAAGGATCAAATCTGGAGATTCTGGATAGAGTGGGAGGGAAAATGTGAACAAAATCCAAAAACTCAATAATGACCAGAATTACTGGTCAGAAGAAATCTGGTGAGACTCCCAATACTATGGCCCTTGGAATACATTCTGCGCCTGGAACAAAACTCACCCCCAGGGGCAGGCTCTCAGCCCAATAGTTAACACGATTTACATGCAGACCACTCAATCCAGGATGGCGCACCCACATACTCTATGGTAATATATCCTTTAGAACAATAGACCATGGGACACCAGAGGACTAACATTCAAACTGAGAAAATGCAAGACAAACAGGAGTGCATAAATATGAGGGGCACAGGGGGAGAGTTTACAGGGTAGGGAGGGGAGGAGACTGGGTTAGGGTTGGACATGGCAAATGGGTAATGAAACTAAATGTATGCATTACGTTGAATGTGAAACAAGCTCTTAAA
>NW_006921772.1:3113625-3126683 GCF_000298275.1 Orycteropus afer afer
AACAACAACAACAACAACTCTTCACTACAAGCAACTTTCAAGTCTCTTCTGACATCCTTTTTAGTCTTTTCTTCCTTTCCTGTCTTTTTAATAACCTTTTGCTTTCTTCATGGATGATATTCTTGTTGTCATCTCTCAATTCCTCTGATTTTCAGTCACTGGTGTTCAGTGCATCAAATCTATTCTTTAGATGGTCTCTAAATTCAGGAGGGGTATATTCAAAGTCATATTTTGGTTCTTGTGGACTTGTTTAATTGTCTTCAACTTCAACTTGAACTTGCATATGAGTAGTTGATGGTCTATTCCATAATGAGCTCTTGGCCTTGTTTTGGCTGAAGATATTGAGCTTCTCCATCACCTCTTGCCACAGATGTAGTCAATCTGATTCCTGTGTACTCTATCTGGCAAAGTCCACATGTATAGCCACCATTTGTGTTGATGAAAAAAATATTTGCAATGAGTAAGTCCTTGGTCTTGTGATCTCCAGCATTATTTCTATCAACAAGGCCAAATTTTCCAACTACTGATGATTCTTTTTAGTTTCCAACTTTTGCATTCCAATCACTAGTAATAATTCACACATCTTTTTGGTCAATGCAGAAGTTGATAAAAAAAAGTCTTCCATTTCCTCATTTTGAGCTTTGATGGTTGGTGTGTAAATTTGAATAATAATGGTATTAACTGACCCTCCTTGTAGGCTTATGGATATTATCCTATCACTGACAGCATTGTACTTCAGGATAGATCTTGAAACATTCTCTGTGATGATGAATGCCACATCATTCTTCTTCAACTTGTCATTCCCAGCATAGTAGATCATACAGTTGTCTGATTCTATATGGTCAAAAACATTCCATTTCAGCTCACTAATGGCTAGGATATCAATCTTTATGAGTTCCATTTCATTTTTGACAACTTCTAATTTTCCTACATTCATACTTCGTACATTCCATGTTCTGATTACTAATGGATCTTTGCAGCTGTTTCTTCTCATTTTGAGTCATGCCACATCAACAAATATAAGTCCCAAAAGCTCTCTATTGTCCATATCATTAAGATTGGCTCTACTCTAATGAGGCAGCTCTTTTCCAGTGGTATTTTGAGTGCCTTCCAACCTAAGGGGCTAATCTTCCAGCAATGTATCAGACAATGTTTCAGGGATATTCATAAATTTGTCCAGTAATATATCAGACAGTGTTTCACTGCTATTCATAAGGTCTTCCCTGGCCAATTCTTTGAGAAGTGGATAGGCTTTTCCTTCTTCCAAGTCTGTCTCAGTCTGGAAGCTCCACTGAAGCCCATCCACCATGGGGAACTCTGCTGGCATTTGAAACACTGGTGGCACAGCCTCCAGCCTCACAGCAACACACATGCCACCACAGTACCACAGACAAGTTCATCTCCCTTAGCTGTCCCAAAACTGCTCTGACCACTTCCTGGCCTTCCCCCTTGTTGTTTAGGCTGTCTGCCCTGGCATTGCACTTCCTGCCTGGGTGGGGGCTCCCTCCCCGCTTACCTGTATCTGGCTATCTTCCCTGGCTTCCCTCTTTAATTTGTAAATTTGGATAACTGTATATTCTATTTCAGTTGGTGGATGCTGAAGCTTTTTTGATTTCAGTTATAGATGTTATATTTATAATCTCCGTTATAAATGACCAATTCTAAGTGAATTAATCTCTTGATTTTGTAAGAGTATTTTTACTGTGATGCTGTGTTTAGTCAAAAATTGTCTACAATGCTGTGTTTAGTCAAAAATTTACTACAAAGTAAATCATTTTATCTTCAGTTTTGACTTTTTAGAACAATTTACAATAACATCCACACTGCCAGCTCTTTAACTTTTGACAAAATGAATTAAAAATTCTCTTTGGTTACGACATTTAGATGAAAAATAACTTGACCATTATAAATATGGATTTAAATGACTTTCTGTTTGAAGCACCTGGTAACATTGATGAATGAACAGCACCAGTCAATATTTATAAGACAATGAACGGCTAAGTTGATTAGTTTTTTACACTGTTTTTCTCTGCTAATGTGGATTTGCTAAGCTTGCTTCACTTTTCACATATGCACAAGAAATCTTAGAATTTAAAATGTACACAGTTAATTTAGAAAAATAGTCTTAAATAAATTAGTCATACTTTACAGAGTGATATAAACACATTTTCTGCAACAGCACATGCTCAGTTGTCTTCTTTAGGCCCAATCCTCTTAAAATAACAAACTTTTTATTTTAGATGCTGATGTTTCTTCAGCAATTTTGTGTCTTCTGGTTTCCATGTGTTACTGATACACTACAGACCCCACTGGTGAATAGGAAATATGGACAAATATTTTGTGGAAGTTAATTTTTATAGTCAACTCTTTTTTGAGAAATGAAAATTCAGTATTTACTTCTCATCACCTAAGATATTTGACTGCTAGCCAGTTCAAACCCACCAGCCACTCCTCAGAAGGAAGATTGGGCAATCTACTTCTGTAGTGATTCCACCTTGGAAACCCAATGAGGGGGTCACTATAAGTCGGATCCAACTTGATGGCAGTGAGTTTTTAAGCATACATTTCATTTCTTAACTCATTGTTGCTGAAAATTTATCACAAAAGCTGAAAAATTGAGAATCAATAAGTAAATACTGTAAATATATAGATACAACAAAGACAAACCACTAAATACAGACTATTCTTTATTCACTCTACAAAAGGACAGCCCTAGTTGGATTTCTTATATGTTTTTCTCTACATTTAACCTATAGTCTCCACATTTCTTATGGAGTCCTTTTCCCTTACTTATTGTGAACAGAGTCATCATAGGGTCCTGAGAGACTTCTGTGTCGTGTAGATCAAAGCAGAACCAAAACACACCTCACTGGTTTGCCAAGTGACCAGCTGGAGCAGCACCGCAAAATGCTCCTCTCACCACCGCCATCTGAGACCAGAAGGAGATGGTTGTCTCTTGCTGCTCATGTGTCAGGAGTGTGATTTAATCAGAAAATACCCTTCATGTTCACCTGGAAGGGGAGATGTTGGTTTTTCTGAGTCTGAAAGTGCCACAGAATGAAAAAAAGTTATATGTTGGTCTTTCAGTTTACATTAGGCTTCAGGCAGAAACTGCTGGCTGCTTGTATTTCTCACACACTTCTAGATGAGACCAAAGTAATCCATCTTGGCTTATTTTAAGCAATGATTAACAGTATTGTGTGAAAAAAAGGAAAATTTGAAACAAATGTAAATCACGACAAGATGCCAAGACAACCAACAAAAACTGGGGCTGTCCTGGGCAAATTAGAACATAGAATGTTCTGGTAATTTACTGTTGTGTATGAAACTATTGCTGTGGCTTAAAACAATCCTTTTATTATGTCTCATTATCTCGTGAGTCAGAAATGTAAGCTGGGCATTTTAGCAGAACCATTTCTCTGCTTTTTGCGGCATAATTGGGGTCAATTGGTCATGCTCATCTGGCAGCTGATCTGGTTTGGAGGCCCCAAAATGGCTTCACTCACACGCCTGTTAACTTGGCAGGGACAGCTGCATGGCTGGGATCATTTTTTTCTTCTCCTTCTCGTAGCCTCAGAGTTTCTCCCTCAGAGTTTCTCCCTCAGGGTAGTCAGCTTGTTACCGAGGCCCAGGGATCCTAGAGACCAAGATAAAAAGTGTCTGTTCTCTTAAAGACTAGATCTGGAGCTGGCATTGGACACTTTTACTATATTTTGTTGGACACAACAATCAGGCTAGCCCCAATTCAAGGAAAGTTACATACCAAAAATCATACTCATTCCCATTGAGTCGGATCTGACTCATAGCGACCCCTCTTTGGTTTCCCAGGCAGTATCACTACCGAAGTAAATTGCCCAACCTTCCTTCTGAGGAGTGGCTGGTGGGTTTGAATTACTAACCAATTTCCTGGTTAGTAATCAAGTGCTATAGGCACTATTCCACCAGAGCTCCCAAGGGACATAGTCCCCATTTTTCAATAAGAGAAATATCAAGGAGTTTGTGTCATTTTTAATAAGGCTCATATGGAAACATAGGGCTCAGGATAGCATATATAGCCATTCACTTGCTGCTAAATTGAGTGGTATCAATTGTTCATTGTTACCCAAAGTTGGCAACACAAATTTGCAAGGTCAGCTTCACCACAATATTAATTTCTTGCCCATCAATCCAAGTCAACAAATTTATGTGCAAAGCACTGGTACTGTGTTAATTGCTTAGGAGCAAAAAATGAATCAAAGTCCCAGTCATCAAAGAGCCAAGAGTCAAATGGGAAGATATTTGCACTCAAGTGCAAATAGAAAGAAAACGAAAGAAAAGGATGAATTTTCATAGAGAAAGTTGACCAAAAGTGATGACTCAAGAGTATCTGCAGGCATGCATATAGTTGCAAGAAAATTATTTACAAAAATAATTTAATATTAAAACATAAGTAACAGTGCATTTGGAGTCCCTGGATGGTGCAGTGGTTAAGCGCTTGGCTACAAACCAAAAAGTCAATGGTTTAAACCCACCAGCTACTCTGTGGGAGAAAGATGAGGCAATTTGCTCCTGGAAAGATTTACAGCCTTGGAAACCCTATGAGGGCAGTTCTACTCTGTCCTTAAAGGTCTTTATGGGTCAGAGTAGACTCAATTACAATGAGGTTGGCTTGGCTTGGGGTGGCAAAATGGTTAAGTGATCGTTTATTAATTGAAAGATTGACAGTGCGATCCCATTCAGAGGCACCTGAAAGAACTGACTTATGATCTACTTCCAAATTACAGCCTTGAGAACCCCATGGAGCAGGTCTACTCCACTATGGGGTCTCCAAAGGTTGGAACTGACTTGACAGCAACTAATAACAACATCAAGCCCGTTGAAAATTTTACTTTCTTCATCGTTAATTTTTCAAGCCATTGAGCTGTGGCAATATAATGTATAAATAAATATTTGATATTGTTTAATTAATAAATATAACTGATCACAAAATGTTAGTTTGTGTTTTTTTAATTTAAAAACATAATATTTTACCTAGGGTTAACATTAAAATCTTCTATAACTTTAGAGGAAAAAAGATTTAATTTGTAATATGTGACATCAATAAAATTGGAATTACAGATCTGAAAGAAGTATTGCAGCCTAAAGAAACAGTGCCACTTATGTGCCAGGTACATGAAGTCTCAGAGACTTCTCACTAGTCACACTCACACACACACACACACACAAATGTAGATGCTCCCACCTGCCTTTGGTTTATGATTATCCCTACATTTCAAAAGTGACAGACCTTGAGGAAAAGTGGTAGAAGATGCCAATGTTATCTGCCCCAGCATACAACTGGTTTAAGCCTATGCATCTAATAGACCCAGAGAAAAAGATGCACCCTCTCCAAATAAGTGTTAGCTCCAAATCTGTAAAAAATTATGAAATTCTCTCAAGAAATGCAGCAGAAATTGGAAAACGGTATAGATAAGATGAGAAAGAAAAAGAAGAGAGACATAAGTAAATGAATTATATATGTAGAGTGAAGGTAGTAAACTGGCAATTCACTCTGGGATTTCTAATAATAATCATACCACCTGAAATCCTCTCCTGATACATTTTCAAAGGTCATTCATGCTGATTAATCTGAAAAATATACTAAGTGAGTGTGGTCCAATGTGTTTCTCACTCTACACTTTTATGATGCTTATCCTTTCCTGGATTCAAAACAGATTAGACCAGAAACCTCACATGACAGTTAAAGATTGCAGAAATAACCCATTTTTCTTTCTCCTTTTTTCATGTTGAACTATTCCTAGTCAGAGATACAAAGTTAATGTCATTACTCTGTTTGGAATGCAAAGAGTGAGATAAACTTGGGATGATTTATATGTTTGTAGGTCACTACAAACAGAATTTGTATTACAAATCTACTTGGTTTATTTGCATTCCTGGTTGGTGGTTATTATTGTCACTATTTAGATGTAGCAGGTTTGCTTTATATTAAAATGATGTTTCTTGTTACAAAAATAATAGACTTTCTGTTTAGGAAAAAAAAACAATAAAAAGAGAAAATGAAAGTTATCCATAATCTAGACATAAATTATGTGTATTTTGGAGATTAAAATGGGGCTAGAACTTACAAAGCCACATCTAGAAGGCTGGGAAATACACTCTTAGTTCTGGGCAGCTGAGTGTGCTTGTGAACATCAGAGTTTCTTCTGTTACTTACAATGGAAGGAGGAGGACAGCTACCGGAGGATCACTTGCCACTTCCGTCATAAACAGTGAATTCATTTAAACTTGGTATCAAGTTTAAGTAACTGGGGAGTTACTGCCATAGAACCAAAGGTAAAAGTCTTATGTTTTGACAATATAAGCATACAATTGAAAATGAGAATGATGAGTAGGGGAGCTGAGATCTGCATCCTCCTCCCCATGAGTTATAATATTGAGTGAACAGCAGCGATCCATTGTAAGATAAAAGTGGTACATATGGAATTGGGCGTGAGCAGGACCACAGCACCAAGAAAACTGTATGGACAAGCAGCCCTGACCTTCACGTCTAGCTTTGTGTACCAAAACAAAGGCAAGCTAACTTGAGCTGAAGGAAAGACTGAACAAGATGTTTCAAGTAAACAAGGAGCTTTGCACATTCCTGGCCCATTTATCTATTCCTCACCTACTTTGGTGACATTGTCAGAAGGGACCATTCCCTGGAGAAGGATATCAGGCTTGGTAAAGTGGAGCATCAGCCAAAAAGGGGAAGGGCCTAGACAAGATGGATTGACACAGTGGCTGAAATGATGGGCTCAGGTATAGCAAGGATTGTGAGGATGGTGCATGACCTGGAAGCATTTCATTCTGTTGTACATAGGGTCGTCATGAGTCGAAGCCCACTCGACCTCATACACAGAAAAGAATTAATCAACTATCTACCCAAATACAGAAAGAGGTTGGTGTGAAATTTGCAGAAAAGTTAATCTTAAAACACTTTTATGAATTACTCAATGCACTGCACTGTCATGGAGTTGGATCCGACTCATAGTGACCCCTCTCCTTGGGTTTCTGAGGTGGTATAACTATCAAAATAGATTGCCTAACCTTTATGAATTGGTAAGTAATTTAAAAATGGAATAATTTTTTTTTTAGGTAAGCTAATAAAGTCTCAGTTTTTTAAAATTTCAGTTTCTCTTGTTTATGCAATGTTAATTTAACTCAAAAGTATTTAACCTGAAATTAATTATAAAACCTGCTTTTCTCTCCCAACAAGCACATTTGTTCAACTAAGACAGTATTATGCAGTCATTTTGTAGCATTTCTCTGTAATGCCACAGGATGGCAGAGCGTGCAAAGGTGCCCATTTAGAGTAACACCAGTATTATTGTATAGTAAAAGCATCCTTTGGTTTCTGGACTTGTAAAAAATGATTCACGGTCTAAATTTCCACCTTCTAGAATGTAATCAGTTTACATTATTGCTTATTTTTATCACTGTGTTTCATGTTCTTAATTTCAAGAGCAACACATATTTTTCACTGTATCTAAATTTCTTCTTTCATAAATTCAGCTAACTGATGAAACATATGCTGATTTTTAGGCCAGTGGGGGAAAAATACATCCTCACTCTTAAGTTTTTTTTCACCTCTCCTCTGATATACTGATTTAGGGAAAAATAATCTCAAATTGCTCTTCCTTCTGAAAAGTTCTTTCCCAGACTCGATATGGCTCTTTTTCATTCCCATAGGTCTCTGCACAGTCCATTTTCAATAAGAATTTCCATGATCGCCTCGTGAAAAAATAAGGTCACAATAACACCCTTTCTATGTGATATTCATTTGGTCATTGTCCTAATTTATTGTTATCAACACTTATTTACAACCAATATACATTTACTTTTTTGTTTCTTGTGCTCTCCCAACCAAGATGAAAACTCTGCAAGACATAGGATTTTGTCAGTTTTGTTCATTGTGACACCGTAGCACATGGTAGGTAGTCAATTAACACTTGAATTGCATGTACAGTCATGGAAGCTGCAACAAATAATTACACTGAGAGGATAGATGTATTTAAACACGTCAAGCATTGTAAATGAAAGAGTCCTAACCTAGGACCAGAGAAGCAGAAGTTCTCATTCCTGCTTTGCAACTTGTGTGGGTCCTCGAGATGGTTTTCAAACTTTTGGCGCTCTGGTTACTTTTTAGTCAAATATGGACAAGAAAACCACTTATACTCATATCCAACATAGGTATGAATCTCTGATTAAAAAAAATAGATAAATATGAAGCAATATAATTATTTTTCTAATGTTTAAATTATCTGAGAGTGCATAGAAGAAAGCTAGTTCTTTCCTTTCAAGAGTAGCTGTGGTTTTCTGACTATCCCTAAGCTCTGATCAAAGGTTCACAAAGGAGGCTTCCCAAGGACTCTCTTTGTTCTCCTAATGAAATATTCTATTTCTGACCTGAGGTTCTTCTGCAACGTGCTGCCCTCAAATTTACTGGTTTTAATTAGATATTTTGGTGAAAGCAGAGCAAATGTACCACGCAAGAGATGAGATGGCACAAAAACCAACTTCTGACCCACCCTCTCATCAAGAATGTACACTAATATAAATGTGATGGGAAAATATTTTAAGAATATGAACTTAAACCATGTGCAATTTCCCACACACAATGATATGAGTGCTTATGCTCCCCGTATCTGGCAGCTCAAAGAAATAATACCAGTTGCTGTAAGGGATAGTTTACAACAAGAGACAAAAATGCCACATTCTTTAGCTTTTAAGATTCAGGGACACCATCATGCATAGAATTAAATAATAATAACAATAGAGATGTGACATGATTAGGAAGAACAGATTTATTTTCCTATTCCTAGACTAAATAAAGTCCCTGTTGTTATGTGCTGTCAAGTCGAACTCGACTCATAGCAACCCCTCCTTGGGTTTCTGAGGCAGTATCACTATGGAAGTAGATTGCCCAACCTTCCTTCCAAGGAGTGGCTGGTGGGTTTGAACCGCCAGCCTTCTGGTTTGCAGTCAAGTGCCTTAGGCACTACACTACCAGAGCTCCTAATAAAGTTCCTAGGGAATACAAACAGTTAAACCCTCAACTACTAGCCAAAAGCTTGGCAGTTCAAACCCCCCAGAGGTACCTTGGGAGAGAGGCTTGGCAATTTGCTACCAAGAAGCCACTGCCTTGAAAATTCTATGGAGCAGTTCTACTCTGCACACTCGAGGTTGCCAGGAGTTGGAAACTACGCAATGGCAATTAACAATAACAGCAGACTAGATAAAATAATTCTGACCTGAAACAAAGAGAAAGAATCATGAATAGACTGAGAAAGGCAATGTGTGCCATTCCTCACAGGCCACCTCTGAGTTGCAGTGGAGATTCAGCTAATGGAATCGCAAAAGGAATTTATTATTAAATGGAATTTATTTGCATCGTATTCTCGTCTTATTCTAGATTTTTAATATTTTTAATAATAAACCACTCACAGATCATCTTTTTGCTAATAAATATCTTGACTCCTTCAGAACCAACTAGGACAAAGTGTTAACTATGTTAATATCATCAAATGTTAAATATGCTAATATCCATGCCATCTTGAAAAATTAATTTTTTCGTATCTGGTTTCAATTTTCTCATGTGCAAAGTAAATAGATTTATCTTTAAGCAAAATGTGTATTTATCTGTGTAAGAACATATACACACACACTAGCTTTACCTCCTACATTCTAATCTTTTAAAAAACAGCTGTCTCTCTGATATAATTGATCTCATACTTCCTGCCATCTCCTTGACTTTCATACAAGATCTATCTCTTCTCTTATCACTGCCATTTCTACTTCTTTACTGTTCCTTCTCAGTCTACAATATACGCTATATTTTAGTAATTTAGGACTATGATAACAAAAGTACCACAAATGGGTAACAGTAACAAACTGAAATTTATTTTCTTACAGTTTAGGAGGCTAAAAGTCCACAATCGGAGTGCCAGTCCTAAGGGAAGTCTTTCTCTCGCCATGGACTCTGGAAGAATGTCCCTACCTCTTCTGAGCCTCTCCCATTTCTGCTTCTACACTTGCTTGTTTAATCTTTTTATGTATCTCGAAAGAGATTTATTTAGTCACACTCTACACCAATCCTGTCTCTAAAACATAACAAAGACAAACCATTCCCAAATGGGATTAAAAAAACCAAAGTCACTGCCATTGAGTCGGATCTGACTCATAGCAACCCATCCTTGGGTTTCCGAGGAGGTATCATTATGGAAGTAGGTTGTCCAATCTTCTTTAACCACAGAAATAGAAATTAGGATATACAGTACATATTTTTTGGGGACACTATCTATAACACTGTAGATGCTACCTTTTCCCTATAATCTATACTATAACTGAATGCCTCCAAACCCTAATTTTTCCTTTCTTCACTACCAGTTTACTGAAAGGAATTTTCTGTATGTACTGCCTTTGTCTTCTCTTTTCCTTCTTCATCACTAGTCTACTGTAATTGCTTTTTAAATTTCACCAGTAATATTATAGTTGCCAAATTCAGGGAATTCTTCTCAATTCTCATTTTACTTGACCTTTTGTATATGATATTAAATTTTCCTTTTACCTTGTGGAACTCCCCTTGGGTCTATGACATGTCTTTCTCCTAGTTCTGGATCTACCTTTCTAAATATATTCTCTTTTATTCCTTTACTGGCTTCTCTTATTTCACCTACAATATAAATGTAAATGTTCCCCGGGGTTTCAGTCTTAGCCCACTTCTTTTCCCACTTTACATTCTCTCCTTTCTGCTCTAGGTAATCTTGTATTCTTCACCCAAAGCTTTTTGTACAGATAAATCTTAAGTCATTCCCACCAGCCCTATCTCTTCTTCCTGGCTCTAGATCCAACATAGTTCTCTTTTTCTCTTTACTCTTAATCTTCCTATTAAATGTTGTCATGCCACAGGATTCAATCATTGGCATTCATCTGAAGTGACACTCCTTTAATTGTCTCATTCAGTCTCTGAAAGAAACTGTAATAGATATCTTGCTTTGATTTTAAAAGTTTTCTCTTAACCACAAAACAAAAACTTAACAGTGAAAGACTGACCCTGAGAACTGTAAAATTACTAACTTGTATTTTCATTGCAGCTTTAAGAAGTGTCAATGATGAGGAAATCAAAGCCCAATTTAACACAATGATTAAATCATTGCAAACCCCTTTGTGACAAAGATATATGTTAACCATGAACCAGCTCAAAGGTTTTTTTAATGCAAAAAAGGAAAAAAAGTAACTTTAGGCAATTTCCTTTGCTTCCTGAGAGATGAGGTAGTGTGAGACCATATCTCTATATAACCACCCTGTATGTAACCTTTTTAAGTATGTAGCCATTTTGCAATATGCCTTAGCATTTACTTCACGCTTTAGTGCTTTAGTTACTGGAAAAACCACAGAGTCCTGACTACCCCCACCTCATCGATACCCAAGCATTTTCCTTAGCAACAACCAATCAGTAGATGGTAGAGAAATACCTTACCTAAAATAGTTAGAAACGACAGTTGGTGGCTTTGGCCCACCAGACAGAGCCAATTGAGTAGGAACAACTAGCAACATGGAAAACATCAACCAATCCTGTAATTTCCTGATTGAAACTTCCTCCTTCCTGCTGTACCCCCCTATAAAAACCCCATTACCCCTGAGTTCGGGGCTCTCAATCCTGAACCGCTGCATCAGTGACGGATGAGGGTCCGAGCTCGAGCTTGAATAAACAACCCCTATGCTTTTGCAGTGGAATCGGCTCCTTGGTGGTTATTGGGGATTCAAGATCTGGGCGCAACATTTGGGCGCTCGTCTGGGATCCCCAGATACCCCAGGACTCCTGACCCAGGGGGTTGCAGCTGGCTGGTAAGTGTTTAAATGTTTGCTGTTTGTTTAAGTTATTTGTGTAATACCTGGGGCCCATTTTCTGCAAAGCTGACTTTGGCCTAAGTGGAAGCACGGGTGGGCCGTCAGCTGGAGGTCCTGGAAGACTTTCCAGGGCCTCTTCTGGAAGGGGACTAAAAAACCCCTTCAACCTGGGGAGGAAGTAAAAGTTGTCCTCCAATCTGGAACCTGTAAAGGGATGAAGCGGGTGACTCCCGCAGCATGGCGTGAGGCCGTCATCCTACTTTCAGTTTTGCTTCCAATCTACGAGAGGCGTATTTCGTGTGTCTTTGTGGGTGTCTATTTGGTTTTTGTTAGTGTCTGTAATTTTGTTCAATCAGTGGACGGACGAAATGGAACAAACTGTGACGACTCCTCTTTCTCTCCTGACTGACAACTTCAAGGAAGTTAGAAGGAGGGCACACGACTTAAGTTTAGAAATTAAAAAAGGAAAACTTGTAACATTGTGTAACTCACAATGGCCTATGTTCAACGTAGAGTGGCCAGCAGAAGGGTATGTTCAATCTTCAGATCATTTTAAAGGTGAAAGAAGTTATGTTCTGGTCCAGCTGGGGGCACCCAGACCAGGGATCATATATTATCATATGGCAGGATTTAGTGGAAAATCCATCCCCCTGGTTAAAGCCGGTGTTACCTCTTTCTCTTCCTAAGCAGGCACCTAAGACTGTCCTGGCAGCACAAACTCATACTTTCCGGAAGAAGGAACCTGAAATTAAACCTTCAGCACCGACCTACCCAGTCTTTCAGGGTGGGACAGAGGAAGAACTCCTGCCCACCCCCCTTTTCAAGCCCCTTCAGCAGGTATTGCAGCTGCAGAGGATGCTCTGCCCCAAGTACCGGACGATGGAGGGGCAATGGCAGCAGCAGTAGGTCCGGTGGCCGGCACCCGTGGAAGAATGCAGTGCACAGCCCCCTCTAGTGGACCAGCAGATTCCACAGTCTTGCCGTTGCGGGCTGCAGGGCCCGCAGTTGCAACCGGCAACCAGCAACTTCACTATTGGCCCTTTGCCACTAGTGACCTGTACAATTGGAAAACTCAGAATGCCAAGTTCTCAGATGATCCCAGAGATTTAACTGACCTCCTAGAGACCATTTTGTTTACTCATCAGCCTACCTGGGACGATTGTCAACAGCTCCTCCAGATTTTATTCACC
>NW_006921772.1:3127028-3128645 GCF_000298275.1 Orycteropus afer afer
AATCTGGAAGCGCCTGAAACTAAGGCTGCACTAATCATGGCTTTTGTGAATCAAGCAACCTCAGACATTAGGAGAAAATTACAAAAAATTGACAGACTAAATGAAAAATGTATTCAGGATTTAATGTTAGTTGCAGAGAGGGTTTATAATCACAGAGAAAGTCCACAAGACTAACAGGCCAAGGCACTAGCAGCAGCCAGTGACCGGAACACTCGGAACCTTGCAAAAATCTTACTTGCCTCAACAACTGGGAGCGTCCAAGAAAGAGAACAACAACTGCAGGAAATCACAAAATACCGAGGTAAGGGGGACTTCCCCAGGGGAGAACGCCCTAAACTGGGCAAGAATCAGTGTGCCTATTGCAAAGAAAACAGACATTGGGCAAAAGAGTGCCCAAATAAAAGAACTCATAAACCACAAACTAAAGTACTAGAATTGGGGAGACTCAGTGATTAGGGGTGATGCGGTTCAGTTCCCCTCCCAAACCCAGGGTAACCCTTAAAGTGGAGGGGACTCCAATTGATTTCCTGGTGGACACCGGGGCACAACATTCAGTCTTACTTAAACCCCAAGGAAAACTGTCTAATAAAACCTCCTGGGTTCAGGGGGCTACAGGAACAAATCAATATTCATGGACTACCCGAAGAACAGTGAATCTCGGCATGGGTCGGGTATCCCACTCATTCATGGTAATTCCAGAATGCCCCTATCCACTTCTTGGGAGAGCTATACTAACCAACATAGGAGCACAAATCCATTTTCAAAAAGGAGGGGCGACCATTATGGACAGTAGGGGCCAACCTATTCAAGTGTTGACTGTAAACCTAAAAGGTGAGTATAGACTCCACCAGCAACCCCCTCCTCCCCCGTCTGAAGATATAAAACAGTGGTTATCAGCTTTTCCTAAGGCATGGGCTGAAACTGGAGGTGTAAGGTTAGCAAAACATAGGCCACCGGTTTATGTGGAAATTAAACCTGGAGTGGACCCAGTCAGTCCATCAGTACCCTATGTCATGAGAAGCCTGGGAAGGCATAACCCCCCACATCCAGCAACTGTTAAAATTAGGAATACTCCGACCCTGTTAGTCTGCTTGGAACACCCCTCTACTCCCTGTTCGAAAACCTCATTCCAATGATTATAGACTGGTACAAGACCTCCGAGAAGTCAATAAATGGGTCATAGACATTCATCCTACTGTTCCTAACCCATACACCCTCCTTAGTTCTTTATCCCCAGATCATCAGTGGTACTCAGTCCTGGACCTAAAAGATGCTTTTTTTAGCTTACCGTTGGCCCCAAAGAGCCAGGACTTGTTTGCCTTTGAATGGACAGACCCCGCGGAAGGCATTAATGGACAACTAACCTGGACGAGATTACCTCAAGGGTTCAAAAATTAGCCTACAATCTTCGATGAGGCGCTGCATGACGACCTGGGTAAGTTCCAATCCGACCACCCTGGTCTCACGCTGTTACAATATGTAGATGATCTCCTAGTTGCTGCAGCAGACTACGAGACCTGTCTCCAAGGAACCAGAGACTTACTCCGAACATTAGGAGACATGGGCTACAGAGCCTCAGCCAAAAAGGCTCAACTTTGCCAACCCGAGGTGAGCTAT
>NW_006921772.1:3129130-3132029 GCF_000298275.1 Orycteropus afer afer
ACATGCCATAGAAGGAACTCTTAAGCAACCTCCTGATCGATGGCTTAGCAATGCACGGCTCACCCACTACCAAGGACTGTTACTGAACCCAACTAAGATTATCTTCCAGTCACCTACGGCACTGAACCCTGCCACCCTGTTACCGGATCCAGATTTAGGTGCTCCACTCCATGATTGTGTCGACATTCTGGCTCAAGCGCACAGAACCCGAGCTGACCTATGAGACACACCCTTACCGGATGCCGAGGTTACCTGGTATACGGATGGGAGCAGCTTTGTGCGTGATGGACAAAGGTATGTGGGGGCGGCAGAGGTGACAGAAACTGCAATAGTTTGGGCTAAACCGTTACTAGCCAGAACATCGGCTCAATGAACTGAACTCATAGCATTGACCAAAGCCCTAACTTTGGGAAAAGACAAAAAGTTAAATATTTATACAGACAGTTGTTATGCTTTTGCCACGGCACATATTCATGGGGCAATTTATCGGGAAAGGGGGCTACTAACCGTGGAAGGGAAGACAATTAAAAATAAAAACGAGATCCTAAATCTACTAGCTGCCCTATGGCTCCCAAAGAAACTTGCCATCATTCATTGTCCAGAACACCAGAAGACCACCTCCCCAGTTGCCCAAGGCAATAATTTGGCAGACCAAACTGCCTGAGAAATTGCACTGTCTACCAATCTGGTATTAACCTCCAACCTACCTGATCCTGGGAGCCCAGCCTTACCAATGAACTCCAACTACACTGAAGAAGATTTGAAATAGATTAAACAACTACCCAGAACTCAGTACGTATGCAACTGGTGGAAATCAGCAGATCACAAAGCCATCCTTCCCGAAAAACTGGGAGAAGAAATTTTATTCAGAATACATCAGACCACTCATTTAGGAACCAAAAAAATGCAGGAATTACTAAAACGGGCCGATGTAATAATTAAAAATGCTCAATCTAAAATTGAAATAATTGTTTCTGACTGTAAAGCCTGTCAATTAACCAATGTTACTAAAAACCCTCCGAGTCTAGGCTCCAGATCAAGAGGCAACACACCAGGAACTTGCTGGGAAGTGTACTACATGGAGGTAAAACCAGGGAAATACAGATATAAATATTTGTTAGTCTTTATAGATACCTTTTCAGGGTGGGTGGAAGCCTTCCCCACCAAGAGAGAAACAGCCATGTTGTAGCCAAGAAACTACTAGAAGACATCCTACCCAGGTATGGTTTTCCTACTACAATAGGGTCAGATAATGGACCGACATTTGTGTCTAAGCTAATACAGGGTTTAGCAACTATTCTTGGGGCTAATTAGAAATTACATTGTGCTTACAGACCCCAAAGTTCAGGCCAGGTAGAAAGAATGAACAGAACTCTAAAAGAGACCTTAACCAAATTAACCATAGAGACTGACGGAGACTGGGTGACTCTCCTCCCCTTTGCCCTATTTCGGGTCCACAACTCTCCTTATTAATTAGGATTAACACCTTTTGAGATTGTCTTTGGTAGACCTTCACCTATTAATCCCAGATTCCAGTCTGATTTGTTACGTGAAATTGATAATCATGAACTCATTTATTCTCTTCAAGCCCTGCAACAAACCCAACAGAACATCTGGCCGAACTTAAGGGCCCTCTACCAATCTAATCCCCCTACCGAACCTCACCGGTACCAGCCAGGTGATTGGGTGTATCAACCTCACTGGAAAGGACCCTACGTCATGATCCTGACCACACCCACCACCCTCAAAGTTGACGGAATAACCTCCTGGATTCATCATAGTCACTTCCGCAAAGCTGATCCTGTCCCTGACCAGGACATGCCATGGCGTATGTAATTCCTTCATCTAACCCACACATACCCCAACAGTTAACCTGGATAATTACGTCAGCCACAGGGGACGTTGTCAGCTCTATCACGGGCAACCACCCCATAATACCTGGTGGCCTGATCTACACTTTGATTTATGCCAATTAGCGGCTGGATCCTGGGACATCTTAGATTAGGAACCCAACAAAAACGGTACTCCTGAATGTTCAGGCAAGCCCACATGCCAGCGGTTATGTGCTTCTAGAGGAATCAGGGGAATAGGTTGTGGGCACCCTGAACTCCGCCACCAACTCCATAAGTTACCATTTTACATTTGCCCAGGGGGAAGAAAAGACAGAGCTTTAGCAAACCAGTGTGTGTGGGGGGCACCAGACTTTTATTGTAAAGCATGGGGATGTGAAACGACGGGAACCAGTTTCTGCTATAACTTTAACTGTTTTACTAGGGCTAGGACTGGTGGGAGCTGGAACAGGAATTGCTTCTATCGCAACCCAGCATCAGCAATATAACTCACTTAGAGCAGCAATTGATCAGGATATAGAAAGACTAGAAGAATCCATTACCAAACTCCAAGAATCCTTAACCTCGTTAGTGGAAATCACTTTACAATTAAAAAGAGGTATGGATATCCTTTTCCAACAACAAGGAGGAGTTTGTGCCACTCTAGGAGAAGAATGTTGTTATTGTGTAGACCACTCGGGAGTCATAAAAAACTCCATGGCTAAAGTAAGAGAAGGACTAGAAGAAAGAAAAAGAGAGCGTGCCCAAAACCAGGGATGGTATGAAAATTGGTTTAATTCTTCTCCTTGGCTAATGTCTCTGTTATCTGCTCTTGCAGGACCAGTCATTATAGGACTAATTTTACTAGCAGTTGGACCTTGTATTCTAAACAGATTAGTCAACTTTGTAAGAGAGAGAGTAAACTCTGTACAACTCATGGTCCTCAGGCAACAATATCAACTACTCCACCAAGATGATTCAGGTGTTAGTACAGTACATTATAACCCAATATATGATAACACTTAGCAAACTCGTGATTGAGTTTAGTGCCAAGAGAAAGGGAGGAATGT
>NW_006921772.1:3143524-3147534 GCF_000298275.1 Orycteropus afer afer
AAATAAATTTATGGTGATTTTACTTTAAAACATGTTCCTAATTGTGTCTTAAGAATTTGTAAATAATTTGGAACAGGTGAACATGGCTCTTAATTAGCTTTACTATAGTCAGATAACAACTCTGAAACACATGGAGGGATCTTTATGAGTCAGAATCTACTTGATGGCTGTGGGTTTGGTTTTCACAGTGCAAGAATGGTGCTCTGATAGCAAAATGGTTAAAGCATTTTGCTGCTAACGAAAAAGATCAGTAATTTGAACCCACCAGCTGCTCCACTGTAGAAAGATGACCTTACGGGCAGTTCTAATCTCCTAAAAAAGGGTCTGTATGAGTGGGAATCAACTCCATGACAGTGTATTTAGTGTAAGAAAAGACTCAGAAAAGGCTCAAAGCCTTTTTAATGATTTAAAACTGCATGTGCAACAAGTGAAGGAAATTGTGATGAAGGATTTGTTGTAAGTTGCTTCATTGTTTTCCAAGCAAGGGAAAATTTATATAACATTAAAGGGTAAGAAGGTGTTGTCCTTAAATTGTTCTTTCTAATCCAAGGACTGGGAAGAAGGAAGGGGAACTTCTTAAAAAATTGGCCAGTGAAATCTTATGAATAGCAGTGAAACAAAGTCTGGTATATTATTGGAAATTTCTTATGAATAGCCCTGAAACCTTGTCTGATATAGTGTCAGAAGAGCCCCTCATGAAGAAAGGCACTCAAAATATGACTAAGGAAGAGCTGCCTGCTCAATGGTGAGTCCACCTTAATGACATGGATGAAGCTTTGGGGCCCTCCATGTGCTGCTGGGGCATGACTCAAAATGGAATGAAACAGCTGCAAACATCCATTAATAATCAGATCATGGAATGTACGAAATATGAATCTAGGAGAGTTAGAAGTTCTAAAAAATGAAATGGAACACATAAAGATCAACAATGTTCTAGGCATTAGGGAGCTGAAATAGACTTTTTTTTTTTGCATTTTGAATCAGGCAACCATAGGATCTAGTATGCCAGGAACAACAAATTCATTCATCATCACAAAGAATGTTTCAAGATCTATCCTGAAGTACAATGCTGTGAGTGATAAGATAATATCCATATTTCTACAAGGTAGACCAGTTAATACCACTATTATTCAAATTTACACACCAACCACTAAAGCCAAAGATGAGGAAATAGAAGATTTTTACCAACTTCTGCAGTCTGAAATGGACAAAACATGCAATCAAGATGTGTTGATTATTACTGGTAACTGGAATGTGGAAGTTGGAAACAAAGAAGAGTCATGGTTAGTTGGAAAATATGGCCTTGGTGATAGAAATGACACCACAAATCTCATGATAGAATTTTTCGAGACCAATGACTTATTCATTGCCAATAGCATTTTTCAACAACATAAACAGCAGCTACACATATGGACCTCACCAGATGGAATATACAGGGATGAGATTGACTATATCTGTGGCAAGAGGCGATGGAAAAGTTCAATACCTTCAGCCTAAACAAGCCCAGGAGCTGATTGTGGAACAAGCCATCAGCTGCTGATATGCAAGTTCAAATTGAAGCTGAAGACAATTAAAACAAGTCCACAAGAGCCAAGTATGTCTTTGATTATATGCCACCAGATTTACATCCCACGTGAAGAATAGATTTGATGCATTGAACATCACTGAATATAAACCAGATGAGTTGTGGGACGACATCAAGAACATCACACATAAAGAAAGCAAAAGGTCATTAAAAAGACAAGAAATGAAGAAAAGACCAAAATAGATGTTAGAAGAGACTCTGAAACTTGATCTTGAATGGAAAGTAGCTAAAGCAAATGGAAGAAATAACAAGATAAAAGAGATCAGCAGATTTCAAAGAGCAGCTCAAGAAGACAAAGTCAATCATTATAATGAAATGTGCAAAGATCTGGGGTTAGAAAACCAAAAGGGAAGAACACACTTGGTATTTCTCTAGTTGAAAGAACTGAAGAAAAAAATTAAGCCTTGAGTTGCAATACTGAGAGATTCTATGGGCAAAATATTGAATAATGCAGGAAACATCAAAAGAAGATGGAAGGAATACAGAGTAATTGTACAGAAAGAATTGGGTTAATGTTCAATTATTTCAGGAGGTGGCTGAAGAGGCAAGGAGGCAGCATTTTCTGATCTCCTCTAACTATACAAGATGAAGGCAGAATCAACATCAGCAGCCCAAGGCCTGTTCCTATGAGGCCAGACATGTCGCCACCATCTAGCCCTCTTACCAACCTTGACACCAATCGTCCCTCCCACAGCACCCACCACCTCTCTGCTGGGTTCAATAATTTGCTGAAGTAGTCACACAGAACTCACAGATTATGAGGTTTACTAGGGAAGCAACAGGCTATAATTCAAGTTCAGGTATGTGGTCGGTTTCTCTCAACCGACTGTCTCTCTCAACCAGCCTTCTCTCTCAGCAGTGTTTCTCTCTCTCAGTAGCATGTCTTTCTCTCAGCAGTGCATTGCTCTCACATCTCTCTCTCTCAGCAGCATGTCTTTCTCAGCTGGCAGTCAGAGATTTCTTCTGCCTCTAGGAGGCCTCATTTTGAGCCTGGCAGAGTGGCAAGCCAATCAATCCCAACATCAGAGTTCTACACAAGTGAGAGAGAGTGAGCTTTCCAAGAAGATTACTTTGTGCTGCCCCAGGTGGATGACATTAACAAGCAGCTACTCAGTTACTCATGGCAAAATGGGAGTTACAAAGACTGTGGCTAGAAAAGCTATACCATGTAATTTACTACACCACAGTGATCTAGAACCAATGGTATTGAAGGAAGACGTCAAAGCTGCACTGAAGGAATTGGAGAAAAACAAGGCTCTAGGAATTGATGGAATACCTATTGAGATGTTTCAACAAATGGATGCCACTCTAGAGGCACTTACTTGTCTATGCCAAGAGATTTGGAAGACAGCTATCTGGCCAACTGACTGGAAGAGATATAGATTTGTGCCCATTCCAAAGAAAGGTGACCCCACAGAATGTGAAAATTATCAAACAATATCATAATTATCACACACAAGTAAAATTTTGCTGAAGATAATTCCAAAATGGTTGCAACAGTATATTGACAGGGAACTTCCAGAAATCCAAGCTGGATTCAGAAAAGGAGGTAGAATGTGGGATATCATTGCTGATATCTGATGGACTTGTGTATTATTGACTATGGGAGCTCTGGTGGCATAGTGCCTAAGACATGTGACTGCTAACCAGAAGGCTGATGCTTCAAACCCACCAGCTTCCTTAGAAGGAAGATTTAGCAATCTACTTCCATAGAGATACTCCCTCAGAAACCCAAGGAGCGGTATCTCTGAGTTGGAAATGACTTGACAGCAGTGAAAAAAAAATTATTGACTATGCAAAAGCATTGGACTATAACGATCATAAAAAAATTATGGATAATATTGGGAAGAATATGAATTCCAGAACACTTAATTGTGCTCATCAGGAAACAATACATAGAGCAGGAGGCTGTTGTTTGAACAGAACAAGGGGCTGCATGGAAGGATGTATATCAGGGTTGTATCCTTTCACCATAATTATTCAATCTATATGATCAGCAAATAATCTGAGAATCTGGACTATATGAAGAAAAAGTGGCATCAGGATTGGAGGAAGACTCATTAACAACCTGCAATATGCAGATAACACAACCTATTTGCTGCAAGTGAGGATGAGTTAAAGCACTTATTGATGAAGATTAAATACTGCACTCTGCAGTATGGGTTCTACCTCAATATAAAGAAAATTATTTTCTCACAACTGGACCAATAAGCAGCATTATGATAAATGGAGAAAAGATTGATGTTGTCAAATATTTCATATGACTTGGATCCACAATCAGCACCAGTGGAAGCAGCAGTCAAGACATCAGATGTCACATTGTGCTGGACAAATCTGCTGCAAAAGACCTCTTTAATGTGCTGAAGAGTAAAGATGTCTCTTTGAAGACTAAGGTGCACCTAACTGAATACATGGTATTTTCAAT
>NW_006921772.1:3148979-3155492 GCF_000298275.1 Orycteropus afer afer
GACTATGTCAGTGTAAAGAGGCAATGGAGAAGCTCAATATCATTGGTCAAAACAAGTTCAGAAGCTGACCATGGTACAGACCATTAACTGCATATATGCAAGTTCAAGGTAAGCTAAAGATAATTAAAACAGGTCCAAAAGAGCTAACATATGACCTAGATTATATCCCATCTGAATTTAGCAACCATCTGAAGAATAGATTTGATGCATTGAATACCAATGATGAAAGACCAGAAGAATTGTGGGATGACATCATACATGATGAAAGCAAAAGGTCATTAAAAAAAAGGAAAGGAAAAAAGACCAAAATGAATGTCAGAAGAGATTTTGAAACTTGCTCTTGAACAGAGAATAGCTAAAGTGAATGGAAGAAATGACAATATAGAAGAGCTGAACAGAAGATTTTCAAAAGCAGCTCGAGAAGACAAAGTAAAGTAGTATAATGAAATTTGCAAAGACCTGGAGTTAGAAAACCAAAACTGAAGAACATGCTTAGTATTTGTCAAGGTGAAAGAACTGAAGAAAATTCAAGCCTTGGGTTGAAATATTGAAGGGTTATATGGCTAAGACACTTGCCTGCTAACCAGACGGCTGGCGGTTCAAACCCACCAGCCACTCCTCGGAAGGAAGGTTGGGCAATCCTACTTCTGTAGTGATACTGCCTTGGAAACCCAAGGAGGGGTCACTGTGAGTCGGGGCCGACTCGACGGCACATATCAACACAACATGAACAAAATACTGAGTGATACAGGAAGCATCAAAAAAGATAGAATACACAAAGTCACTGGACCCAAAAGAATTGTTCAATGTTCTGCTATTTCAAAGGAAGTGTATGATCAAGAATTAATGGCATTGAAAAAGGAAGTCTAAGCTGTACTGAAGGAATTGGTGAAAAACAAGGCTGCAGATATTGATGGAGTACCTACTGAAATATTTCAACAAACAGATGCCACACTGGAGGCACTCAATCATCTATGCCAAGAAATTTGGAAGACAGCTGCCTGGCCAACTGACTGGAAGAGATCCATATTTGTACTCATTCCAAAGAAAGGTGATCCCACAGAATGTGGAAATTATCGAACAGTATCATTAATATCACATGCAAGTAAAATCTTGCTGAAGATAATTCAAAAACAGTTGCAGCAGTATATTGACAGGGAACCTCCAGAAATGCAAGCTGGATTTGGAAGAGGACATGAGGTGCAGGATATCATTGGTGATGTCTGATGGATCTCAGCTGAAAGCAAAGAATACCAGAAAGATTATTACCTGTGTTTTATTAAGTACGCAAAGGCACTGGACTGTGTGGATCATAACAAATTGTGGATAACATTGAGAAGAATGGGAATTCCAAAACACTTAATTGTGCTCATGAGGAACTTGTACACAGACCAGGAGGCTGTTGTTTGATTGGAACAAGGGGATACTGCGTGATTTAAAATCAGGAAGGGTGGGCATCAGATATGTATCCTTTCACCATATTTATTCAACCTGTATGCTGTGCAAATAACCTGAGAACTGGACTATATGAAGAAGAATATGACATCAGGATTGGTGGAAGAACAATTAACAACCAGTGATATGCAGATGGTACAACCTTGCTTGCTGAAAGTGAAGATGACTTATAACATTCACATAATGAAGATCAAAGTCTACAGTCTTCAGTGTGGATTACACTTCAACATAAAGAAAATTAAAATCATTACAACTGGACCAATAAGCAACATCATGAAAAACAGAAAATATTGAAGTTGTCAAGGATTTCATTTTACTTGGATCCACAATCAATACCTATACAAGCAACAGTCAAGAAATCAGATGTTGTATTGCACTGGGCAAGTCTGCTGCAAAAGACCCCTTTCAAGTGTTAAGGAGCAAAGGTGTCACTTTGAAGACTAAAGTGAACCTAACACAAGCCATGGTATTTTCAATTGGCTCATATACATATGGAAGCTGGACAACAAATAAGGAAACCCAAAGAAGAATTGATGCCTTTGAATTGTCGTGTTGGTGAGGAAAATACTGGACTGCCAGAAGAATGAAAATATCTGTCCTGTAATAAGTGCAGCTGGAATGCTCCTTGGAAGTGAAAACAGCCAGACTTTGTCTCACCTACTTTGATCATGTTATCAGAAGGGACCATTCCCTGAAGAAGGATATCATGCTTCATAAAGTAGAGGGTCAGCAAAAAAGAAGACCTTCAAGTAGATGGATTGACACAGTGCCTGCAATACTCAAGCATAGCAGGGATTGTGAGGATGGTTCTGGAGTGGCCAATGTTTTGGTCCAGTGTACATAGGGTTCCTATGAGTTAGAGCCGACTCAACAGCACCAACTAACAACAACATTTTTAAGCCATATCATCTACAGATTATTCTTACTTTGATGATCTCCTGAAGGTACTTGCAATAAACCACAGGCCAATTTTTTCACCAAAATAAAACCATAGAAAGGACTATGCCAGGTATTTGAGGGTGGACTTCTGAATTCCACTTCTGATACCACTGAACTGAATCAAGTTTTCCAGAACTCTTGAGGAGAAGCTGATGGGTTCATTGATTACTGATCCAAAACAAATGTACAGGAATTAATTACACAGTGATTCAGAGACTAAAGGACTATTTAGGTCCTATATAGTATGTTACTGATGTATTTTTTTTTCTATTTTCTGAAAGTAAGAAACTCCTTTCTATTTTCTCCTGAACTATCTATAACATAACAATTTAATAGACTGTGCAACACATAAAAAATAACACATATTTCTTGTCTCCCTGTCTGATTCCTCCTGAATTGGAAAACTCTTAAGGAGTGTTCTTATTTTTATAGCAATATAGTTATTTGTGTAATTTCAATAAGAATCTGCCCCCTTGTTAACAGGGCATAATGGAAATCTTAGTTATATAACAAAGCTTTGACTAGAACATCATATTTGAAAATGGTACTCATAAAATTAGGTATGACCGGCTACTTTCAAGAAACTAAGATTGACTTTATGGAGCTAGGCCCTCCTGGGACATCTAACCTGGTGTCAGGGTTCCTAGCCTTATAGATAAGTGAGCAAGCCCAGAAACATAATGACATTTTGGGACCTTGAAAAAAGAAGAACTCACCCAAACCTGTGGGTACGATGTTGTTTATTGTTGTTATGTGCCATCAAGTCAGACTCAACTCATAGAGACCCCTCCTTGGGTTTCTGAGGCTGTATCACTATGGAAGTAGATTTCACCATCTTCCTTCCAAGGAGTGGCTGGCGGGTTTGAACTGCCAGCCTTCTGGTTAACAGTCAAGTGCCTTAGGCACTATGATACCAGAGCTCCTGTGGGTACGATAGGTGAGATATAATAGCATTCTTGGCTTGGCTTCATAGCTTGAGAGGCTTTTACAAGTTTACTCTGAATCTGCTTAAGAAAACTTCAAGCAAAGCAGATTTAAAAGACTATGAAAGTTACCATTCTTGCTGCACCTATGTAAATAATAATGAAAAGCCATATTTTCAATCAAGAAAACTTTGGTTTTATATTATCTTTTGATTGAGAGAATAGTGACTGCAGAAAGAAATTTTATGTTTCAATAAGAAATTATGGCAAACAACCAGCTACCCAGAGGGACCAACCAAGTAGTTGGACCTGTGGGCTTGGGACCATGGACACAGGGGATGTCAAACTTAATTGGTATAACATACTACACAAAAATATTGTTCTACATCCTACTTTGGTGAGCAGTGACTGGGATCTTTAAAGCTTGCAAGCAGCCATTAGATGCAAAGATGGGGCTCTCCTGATCCAGAGCAAAGAAGAATGAAGAAAATCAGACACATGGAAATAATTAGTCCAAGGGACTGGTTCACCATGTGATCCTCAGCCTATATGACTATGAGACCACTGCCAACCACTTGGATGGGGATCTATGTAGGAGATCCTGGATAGAGTGGGAGAATAATGTGGAACAAAACTCAAAATCATAAAAAAAAAAAAAAGGTGAGTGGGTGGGGGTCCAGGTTTGTTGGTCTGAAAGATTCCTGAGTCTTTGGTCCCGAGCTGCCCTTCAGGTCTGGAATTGAACCCATTCCTATGGCTTCCAGCCAAACAAAAGACAGGCACATGAACTGAACATTTACATTAGGTAGATACACTCTTTGGAGAGATCAATCATGGGAGAGTAGAAGGGCTGTGTATGCATAGGAAGGCAGCTTGGGGAGGAGGAGTGCATGGGAGGGAAGGACACAGGGAAGAGGTGGCTATGGAAAGGAAGTGGGAGGAAAGCTGTTGCATTGTGGGAGATTACAGTTAATGTAACAAGACAAAGTATATGGAAAACGAATTTGCTCTGTAAACTTTCACCCAAGTCACAATCAAAAAATTAAATTAAATTAAAAAACAAAAAACAAAAAAAAGGTTGCAGCATTATATTGACAGAGAACTTCCAGAAAATGAAAGCTGGATTCAGAAGGGGATATCGAGGGAGGGATATCATAGCTGATGTCAGACAGATCTTGGCTCAAAGCAAAGAATACCAAAAAGATATTTACTTTACTTTTATTAACTATGCAAAAGCATTTGATGGTGTTGATAATAACAAACTGTGGATAACATTGAGAAGGATGGGAATTCCAGAACACTGAATTGTTGTACTCATGAGGAACCCATACATGGACAAAGAGGCTGTCATTTAAACACAACAAAGGGATACTGCATGGTTTAAAATCAGGAAGGGAGTGTGTCAGGGTTGCATCCTTTCACCATACTTATTCAATCTGCATGCTGAGCAAATAATCCAAGAAGCTGGACTATATGAAGAAGAACACGGCATCAGGATTGGAGAAAGATTCATTAACAACCTGCAATATGAAGATGACACAACTTTGCTTGCTAAAAGTGAGGACGACTTGACACACTGTTGAAGATTGAAGACTACAGTCTGCAGTATGGATTACACCTCAATATTAAGAAAAAAAATCCTCATCACTGAACCAATAAGCAGCATCACAATGAATGGAGAAAAGACTGAAGTTATCAAAAATTTCATATTACTTGGTTCTACAACCAACACCAATGGAAGCAGCCGTCAAGACATGAAAAGATGTATTGCATTGGGCAAATTTGTTGCAAGACCTCTTTCAAGTACTGAAGAATAAAGAGATTTCCTTGAAGACTAAGATGCGCCTAACTGAAGCCATGGTATTTTCAGTCGCCTCATATGCATGTGAGAGCTGTACAATGAATAAAGAAGACCAAAGAATTGGTGCTTTTGAGTTGTGTTGGCGAAGAATGCTGAAAGTACCATAGACTGCTAAAAGAACTAACAATTTTCTCCTGGAAGAGGTGCAGCCAGAATGCTCCTTGGAAGCAAGAATGGCTAGACTTCGCATCACCTACTTTGGTTATATTGTCAGAAGGGACCATTCTCTGGAGAAGAATGTCATGCTTGGTAAAGTGTAGGGCCAATGAAAGAGGGGAAGGCTCTCAACAAGATGGATTGACATGGTGGCTGCAGCTATGGGCTCAGGTAAAGTAGGGATCATGAGGCTGGCACAGGACTGGGCAGTGTTTCATTTTGTTGAGCATAAGGTGGCTGAGTCTGAGATGACTCAAAGGCACATAACAACAAGAAGTTAGCTCAGAGCTCAATGCAATAATAATAATAATAATGTTCCTTTAAGTAATTTCCCTTGCTTCCTGAGAGATGAGGTAATTTTACCATTTTAAAACCTCTAGATTAGACTTAAAGATATGTGCAAATGAATCAGGGAAAGAGCAACTAGGCCAGAGACCCCTATTAACCTGATATTAGATGACTTCTGTAAATGGACACATGGTCCAATTAGTCACATTAAGATAAGTTACTGGTTATGTTTCTATTCTTTTCTCTCCTCTTTATAAACTTTTAATTAGACTACATCTAGTTATTTTTATTTATTTATTTATTAGAATCAGAATAGTCTCTCTATATGCACATAGAATACTTGCTTGAAATTAAGGTTATTTTCAATTTCTTTGAGTTTTCCTTTTTTTTTTAACAAGTATCATGGTTTTAAACCACATGACTCCCAACTCTCCAGCCAAGACTTCCTCCTTCCACTTCAAATCTCAGTGCCCCCTCAATGTCTCTACTCAGGTATCATAGACTTCTCAACTTAAAATTGAACTTCTGGTAATTCCATCTTTCTAGTCATTCAGGTCAAAAATTTTGGGGCCATCCTTGTCTTTTTTTTTTTTTCTATCTCTTACTCCCTACATATATTTCATCAACATATACCCTCAACTCTGTTATAAATAATAAATCCAAACTCTGACCACTTATCATCTCAACTATTGTCAGCTAGGTCCAAAATATTCTCATTATTGGAAGAGATGAGTGCAATAGCTTCCCAACTGGTTTCTCTATTCTGTCCTTGTTCTATCAGTCTATTGTAACCCAACAATTAGAGTGATCTTGTTAAAATTTAAGTATGATCATATCTATCTTTGCCTTCAAATCCTAATGCCTCCCCATCTAACTAAAAAAAAAAAAAAA
>NW_006921772.1:3156267-3160102 GCF_000298275.1 Orycteropus afer afer
CCACCATTTGTATTGTTGAACAAAAGGTATTTGCAATGAATAAGTCATTGGTCTTGCAAAATTCTATCATGTGATCTCCAGCATTATTTCTGCCACCAAGGCCAAATTTTCCAACTACCAGTGAGTCTTCTTGTTTCCAACTTTTGCATTCCAATCACCAGTGATAAACAACACATCTTGATTGCCTGTTTGGTCAATTTCAGAATGCAGAAGTTGATAAAAATCTTCAGTTTCCTCATCTTTGGCTTTGGTGGTTGGTGCATAAATTTGAGTAATAGTAGTATTAATGGGTCTTCCTTGTAGATGTATGGATATTGACCTATCACTGACAGCATTGTACTTCAGGACAGAGCTTGAAATATCCTTTCTGATGATGAATGTCATGCCATTCTTCTTCCATTTGTCATGTCTTCTTCCATTTATCAAAATGCCCAAAACTGGTCCATTTCAGCTCACTAATGCCTAGGGTATCAATCTTTATGCATTCCATTTCATTTTTGACAACTTCCAGTTTTCCTAGATTCATACTTCATACATTCCATGTTCTGATTATAAATGGATGTTTGCAGCTGTTTCTCCTCTATTTGAGTCATGCCACATCATCACATGAAGGTCCAGAAAGCCTTACTTTATCCATGTCATTAAGGTTGGTTCTACTCTGATGAGTCAGCTCTTTCCCAATCCTATATTGAGTGCCTTCCAACCCAAGGGGCTCATCTTCCCACACTGTGTTGGACAATGTTTCCCAAGCTATTCATAAAGTTGCCCAATAATGTAACAGACAGTGTTTCTCTGCTATTCATAACGCTTTTGCTGGCAAATTTTTGAGAAGTGAATGGCCTCGTCCTTCTTCCTAGTCTGTCTTAGTCTGTAAGCTGTGTTGAAACCTGTGCACCATGTGAAACTCTGCTGGTGTCTGAAATACCAATGGCACAGCCTCAAGCCTCACAGCAATGTACATGCCTCACAGGATGACAAACTGACAGACAAATTTGTCTTCCTTAACTTTTGGAAACCTCTGCGCCCTCCCCTTACCTAATTCCTACCTGGAACCTGCCACTCTGTGGTTCCCTGCTGCTCCCTCCTTTTCCTGGCTCTAGGGGGCTTGAGACCTAGCCTTGCCTCCAGACCCTTTTTACCTGGATATCCTGCCACTCCTGAGGTCCCTGAGGATGCTCCTGCTGCCTCCCTTTCCTTGCTCTAGGGGCTTGGGACCTAGCCTTAACACACACATTATGCTGGGTGAAATTGTTATTTTTGTTAGGTGCTGTTAATTTGGCTCAGACTCATGGTGACCCTATCTACATACAACAGAATAAAACACTACTTGTTCCTGTACCATTCTCACAATCCTTTGCATGCTTGAATTCATCATTGCAGCCACTGGGTCAATCCATCTCATTGTGGGTTTTCCACTTTTTGACTGACCAAGCATGCAGTCCTTCTTCTGGGAATTGTCCCTTCTGACAACATTACCAAAGCTCTTTCCTGAAGTACGAAGTCTTGCCATTGTCACTTCCAAGGAGTATTGAGGCTGCACTTATTCCAGGACAGATTTGTTCTTTTGTTAAGACATCAACTCTTCTTTGGTCTTCCTTATTCATTGTCCAGCTTTCACAAGCATATGAAGCAATTGAAAATACCATGGCTTGGGGTAGGCACAGAAGAGCTGGTGGCATAGTGTGTAAGGCATTTGCCTACCAACCAGAAGTTCACCAGTTCAAACCCACCAGATGAGGCAATCTACTTCTGCAAAGATTTACAGCCTTAGAAACCCAGTGGGAGGTTGCTATGAGTCAGAATCACCCTGATGGCAATGGGTTTGAATTTTGGATTAGGCACACCTTAATCTTCAAAGTGGCACCTTTGCTCTTTAACACTTTAGAAGGGGGCCCCTTTGCCCAGTAGATTTGCCCAGTGCAGTACAACATCTGATTTCTTGACTGCTGTTTCCATGGTTATTGGTTGTGGATCCAAGTAAAATGAAATCTTTGACAATTCCAATCTTTTCTCTATCATGATGTGGCTTTTTGGTCCAGTTGTGAGGATTTTTGTTTTCTTTATGTTGAGACGTAATCCATAATAGAGTCTGTAATTGATCTTCACCAGTAAGTGCTTCAAATCCTCTTCACTTTCAGCAACCAAGGTTGTGTCATCTGGATATTGCAGGTTTTTACTGAGTCTTCCCCCAATCCCAATCCTGTGTTCTTCTTCACATAGTCTAGCTTCTGGCATTATTTACTCAGTGTTCAAATTGAATAAGTATGGTGAGAGGATACAACCCTGATGCACTCCTTTCCTTATTTTAAACCTTGTGTTGTCCAAAAGACAGCCTCTCAGTCTATGTATAGTTCCCCATGAGCACAATTAAATGTTCTTTAATTCCCACTCTTCCCAATGTTACTCATAATTTGTTATGATCCACACAGTCTAATGCTTTTGCACAGTCAATAAAATACAGTAAACATCTTTCTGGTATCTTTGCTTTCAGCAAAGAATCATCTCATATGAGCAATGATATCCCTTAATCCACATCCTCTTCTAATCCAGTTTGCATTTCTGGAAGTTCCCTGTCAATATACTGCTGTAAATGGTTTTGAATTATCTGCAGCAAATTTTACTTGCATATGATATTCAAGATATTGTTTGATAATTTCCACATTCTGTTGGATAACCTTTCTTTTGAATGGACAGAAATACAGATCTCTTCCACAGTTGGAAAGGCAGCTGTCTTCCAAGTATCTTGGTGTAAATGAATAAGTGCTTCCAGTGCTCTATCCATTTGTTGAAACATCTGTCAATTCCTGGAGCCTTGTTTTTCACCAATTCCTTCAGTGCAGCTTGAACTTCTTTCTTCAGTACCACTGGTTCTTGATCATATTCTATGTCATGAAAAGGTTGAATGTTGACCAACTCTTTGCTGCACAGTGACATTTTGTACTCCTTGCATTTTCTTTTGATGCTTACTGCATTGTTCACTGTTTTTGCCATTAAAATCCTTCAGTATTGCAAATCGAGGATTGAATTTTTTCTTAAGTTCTTTTAACTTGAGAAATGCTGAGTGTATTCCTCTCTTTTGGTTTTCTAATTCCCGGTCTTTGCACATTTCATTATAATACTTTACTCTTTATTCTCGAGCTGCCCTTTGAAATCTTATGTTCATCTCTTTTATTTTATCATTTCTTCCATTCTTCCTTCTGTTCTTCAAATTTATCCTTCTTCCCAGTCTGTTTTAGTCTAGAAGCTTCACTGATATTTGTCCACCAGAGATGACCCTGATGGTATTTGAAATACTGGTGACATTGCTTCCAACCTTATAGCAACATGCAAGCCACTACAGTACAACAAACTAACAGACGAATAGTGGTGAATGAAATCAGTCCATCACAAAAGAACAGATATTTTGACCTTACTTGCATAAAAAAGATAGGAAAAAGCAACTGTATAGAGAACAAAGTTTAGTAGTGGTTACCAGGAGCAGGAAGGAGGGGGAAATGGGAGATCAACCATAATGAAAATATCTCTTTGATTAAGGGTAGAGTTGCATAGTCAATTATTGTAATTGCTGTCAATAAGTTGTACGCCTGTCAAAAGGTGAATTGGCAACAGCTATGTGATAGATTTATTTACAACAATAACAAAAAAAGGAAAAGATTAGCTGCTGAGGCTGCTTATATACAACCAAACACCTTATAGAATTTGGTTCCTTAGTTTGGAGGTTTAGGTTCATGGTTTCATAGGATATTTTACAGTTATTGGCCTAATAATATCTTCAGTGTTTCTGTTCTGTCTTCTATTTTGTTGCATAGTGTCTGGGGTCTTAAAATCTTTTTAT
>NW_006921772.1:3160396-3172982 GCF_000298275.1 Orycteropus afer afer
TTCCTATCTGTCCAGCTTTCCCACCACATAAATGCTGCCCCTCTAGTGCCCCATGGTCCATAGCTCCAAGGGGTGTATCTCCATAGAGTTGGTGGGTGCATTGCCCTGATTTGGATGCTCTGCATGTAAGTCTTTCTGCTGCTGGGGTGAGGGCCAGTCTTGGGAATAAGTCTTATCCCAGGCCCAAAGGGTATCCCAGGGCCATAGTCTTGGGGGGTCTTACCAGACTCCATCCGACCAGTAATTCTGCTCTTTACTGTGTTTTTGAATTTTGCTCCACATTTTTCCTTCCACCCTACCCCAGATCTCTTGTTTTGATCCCTTCCCAAGTGGTTGGCATTGGTAGCTGAGCACCATCTAGTTCTGGTCTCGAGGTCCATCATATCCTTGAACTAATTGTTTCCAAATGCCCTTGATTTTCCTAACTCTTCTTCTCTTCAGATGAGAGAAGATCATTAGCTGCATCTTAGATGGCTGCTCCAAAACTTTTAAGACCCCAGTCACTACTCACAAAAGTAAGATGTGGAACAAGATTTGTATGTACTATGTTGTGCCAATTTAACCTGGTATCCCCTAGTACTATGGTCCTGAGTCAGCAGGCCCAGGTGTTCTCTCCCCCAACGTGTTTGGTTGTCTCTGAGGGATTATTCTAACTCTGTCTTCTGTACAGATTGTGGTTATTTTGTATCACTAGTATTTATGCAAGATTATCTTCAGCTAAATATATCCTTGGTCTAGGGTACATTCCTGTTCACTGACCCCATCTGATCTACTCAGTTGTCTATGCATTTTTTTTCCTGTAGTCTGGTGTCTGGTGTTAGTAGTATACTAGTATTTCCATAGAGATACTACCTTGGAAACCCAAGGAGAGATCACTATGAGTCAGATTTGACTCGATAGCAGTGAGTTTGACTTTTGGTTTGTCTATATCTTGTGTGGAAAAGCCAAGGAGTCTGGGAGAGAGGGAGCAAGTGGCAGAGGGATCCAGGTAAGGGGAGGGACACAGGCCACAACCCCCAAGAGGCAGGAAAAGCAGAGGGGAAAGGAGAGGAAAGCTGGGGCATCCAGGATCCAGCAGACAGTGAGCAAGTGGCAGAGGATTCTAAGTAAGGAGAGGGATCCAGGCCTCAACACCAAAGCAGCAAGAAAAGCAGAGGGGAAAGGAAAGGAAAGCCAGCACATCCAGGAGAGAGCAAGCAAGTGACAGCGGGATCCATGTAAGGGGAGGGTGGAGAGGTTTTGAACATAATAAGGGAAAAAAACTTGTCTGTCAGTTTGTCTTACTGTGGTAAAGTGTTGCTGTGAAGCTTGATGCTGTGTCAGCAGTGTTTCAAATGCCAGCAGGGTTGCACATGGTGCACAGGTTTTGGCACGGCTTGCAGAGTGAGACAGACTAGGAAGAAGGAAGAGGCCATCCACTTCTCAAAGAATTGGCCAGGGAAAACCTTATGAAGAGCAGAGAAACACTGTCTGTTACAATACTAGAGAACTATGTGAATAGCCCAGAAACACTGTCTGATACAGTGCAGGATTACAAGCTACTCAGGTCGGAAGGCTTACAAAATACAATGGGAAAACAGCAGCATTTTCAGAGCAAAACCAACCTTCCTGATATGGATTAAGTAAAGTTTTTGAGACCTCCATTTGCTGATGTGACACAATTCAAATTGAGGAGAAACAGCTGCAGACATCCATTAATAACAGGAACATGGAATGTATGAAGAATGAAACTAGTAAAATTGGAAGTTATCAAAAATGAAATGGAATGTATAAAGATTGATATTCTAGGCATTAGTGAGCTGAAGTAGACTAGTTTTGGACATTTTGAATCAGACAACTATATGATCTACTATGCTGGGGATGACAATTTGAAGAGGAATGGTGTGGCATTCATCATCACAAAGGATATTTCAAGCTTTGTCCTGAAGTACAATGCTGTCAGTTTTAGGATAATATTCCTATGTCTACAAAGAAGACCAGTTAATATGACTATTATTCAAATTTTTGCCCCAACCACCAAAGCCAAAGATGAAGAAAATGGAGATTTTTTATCAACTCTGCAGTCTGAAATTGACCGAACATGCAATCAAGATGTGTTAATTATCACTGGTGACTGGAATGCAAAAGTTGGAAACAAGAAAACTTGCTGGTAGTTGGAAAATTGTGCCTTGGTGACAGAAATAATGCTGAAACTCTCGTAGTAAAATTTTGCAAGACCAATGACTTATTCATTTCAAATACTTTTTTAAACAACACAAACGGCAGCTCTACACATGGATTTTGCCAGAAGGAGCACACAGGAATCACACTGACTATATCTGTGGCAAGAGGTGATGGAAAAGCTCAATACCGTCAGCCAAAACCACGAGAGGATCTGATTGTGGAACAGACCATCAACTGCTCATATGTAAGTTCAACTTGAAGTTGAAGACAATTAAAACAAGTCCATGAGAAGCAAAATATGACCTTGAATATATCCCTCCTGAATTTAGAGACCATCTGAAGAATAGATTTGATGCATTGAACACCAATGACTGAAAACCAGAAGAATTGTGGAATGACATCAAGAACATCATCCATGAAGAAAGCGAGAGGTCATAAAAATATAAGAAAAAAAGAAAAAGACCAAAATGGATGACAGAAGAGACTCTAAAGCTTGCCATTGAGTGGAGAGTGGCCAAAGCAAATGGAAGAAATGACAAAATAAAAGAGTTGAACTGAAGATTTCAAACAGCAGCTCAAGCAGACATAGCCAATTACTATAGTGAAATGTGAAAGACCTGGAGTTAGAAAACCAAAAGGAAAGAACATGCTCAGCATTTCTCAAGCTGAAAGAACTGAGGAATAAAAGTAAGCCTCTAGCTGCAATATTGAAAGATTCTATGGGCAAAATATTGAATGATGCAGGAAGCATCAAAAGAAGATGGAACGAGTACACAGATCGTTGTACCAAAAACAACTGGTTGATCTTCATCCATTTTAGGAAGTGGCATATGATCCAGAACCAATGTTACTGAAGGAAGAAGTTGAAGCTGCACTGAAGGAATTGCCAAAGAATAAGGATTCAGAAATTGACAGCATACCCGTTGAGATGTTTCAATAAACAGATGCTGCACTGGAGCCACTCACTTGGTTATGCCAAGAGATTTGGAAGACAGCAACCTGGCCAACTGACTGGAAGAGTTCTATATTTGTACTCATTCCAAAGAAAGGTGATCCCACAGAATGTGGATATTATCGAACAATACCAATAATATCACACTCAAGTAGAATTTTATTGAAGATAATTCAAAAACGGTTGCAGCAGTATATTGGCAGAGAACTTCCAGAAGTGCAAGCCTGATTCAGAAGAGGACATGGAACAAGGGATATCATTGCTGATGTCAGATGGATCTTGGTTCAAAGCAAATAATACCACAAAGATGTTTACTTGTGTTTTATTGATTATGCAAAAGCATTCAATTGTGTGGATCATAACAAATTGTGGATAACATTGAGAAGAATGGGAATTGCAGAACACTTAATTGTAACTTGAGGAACCTGTACCAGGAGGCTGTCATTCAAACAGAACAAGGGGACACTGCATGGTTTAAAATCAAGAAGGGAATGCATCAGCGTTGTATCCTTTCCCCAACATATTCAATCTATATGCTGAGCAAATAATCCAAGAAGCTGGACTATATGAAGAAGAATGTGGCATCAGGATTGGAGGGACAATCATTAACAACATGCAATATGCTGACAACACAACTTTGCTTGCTGAAAGTGAGGATAACTTGAAGCACTTACTGATGAGATTTGAAGAATACAGTCTGCAGTATGGATTACAACTCAAAATAAAGACTGCAAAAATCCTCACAACTGGACCTATAAGCAGCATCACGATAAATGGAAAAAAGATTGACCTTGTCAAAGACTTCACATTGCTTGTTTCTACAATTGATGCCAGTGAAAGCAGCAGTCAGGACATCAGATGATGTACAGCACTGGGCAAGACAGCTGCAAAAGACCTCTTTCAAGTGCTGAGGAGCAAAGATGTCTCCTTAAAGACTAGGGTGCACTTGACATAAGCCATGATATTTTCAATTGCCTCATATGCATATGAGAGCTGGACAATGAATAAGGAAGACTGAAGAAGAATTGATGCTTTTGAGTTGTGGTGCTGGTGAAGAATGCTTCAAGTACAATGGACTGCTAAAAGAACTAACAAATCTGTCCTGGAGGAAGTGCAGCCAGAAAGCTCCTTGGAAGCAAAAATGGCCAGATTTTGTCTCACCTACTTTGGTCATGTTATCAGAAGGGACCATTCTCTGGAAAAGGATGTCATGCTTGGTAAGGTGGAGGGTCGATGAAAGAGAGGAAGGCCCTCACCAAGATGGGTTGGGTTATCACAGTGGCTGCAATGATGGGCTCAAGTATAGCAGGGATCATGGAGCTGGCATGGGACTAGGCAGTGTTTTGTTCTGCTGTGCATAGGGTCATTATGAGTTGAAGATGACTCGACGGCACCTAACGACAACAAAAACAACATATCTTGTGTGCATGTTTCAGTGTCCTCCCTTTCCCCAACGTTATCATGCTGTCACAGATTCTTTCTATACTGTCCCTTCCCTTACTCAAATCAGCATGTTGCCCCCAACTAGTCGGTAATTCCCTTCCCCTTCCCTCTCATCCCTGGTAACCTACAAACCCTAAGCAAACCCTTCCTTGACTTTTTACAATAATGGGCTCATACAATATTTGTCCTTCTATGACTGACTTATTTCACTCAGCATAATGTCTTCCAGATTCTTCTACATTGTGAGATGATCGTGTATTCTTCATTATTCTTTAATGTAGCATAGTATTCCATTGTGTGAATGTACTGTAATTTGGTCATCCACTCATCTATTGATGGGCATTTAGGTTGCTTACATCTCCTATGCTATGGTGAATTGTGCTGCGATGAACATGAGTGTGCATATGTCTGTTCATGTCCTGTCTCTCACCTCTTTATGATATATACCTCATAATAGAATCGCTGGTTCACATGGCATTTCTATTTTCAATTTTTTAAGGAAATGCCATACCATTTTCCACAATGGTTGTACCATTTCACAGTCCCAGTAGCAATATATGAAAGTTCCAATTTCTTCACAACCTCAATAGAATTTCTTATTTTCTGTCTGGTTGAACTTTGCTACTATTGCTGGGGTGAGATGATATTTCATCGTTGTTTTGATCTGCATCTCTCTAATGGCTAATGATTGTGAGAATTTCCTCATGTATTTGTTGGCTGTCAGTATATCATCATTAGCAAAGTGTCTGTTCATATGCTTTGCCCATCTTTGAATTGGATTGTTTGTCTTTTTGGCACTGAGATGGTGAAGTTTTCTATAAATTTTGGAGATAAGTCCTTTGTCAGATATGTCATAGGCAAATATTTTCTCCCGATCTGTAGGTTCTCTTTTTACCCTTTTGGAGAAGTCTTTTGATGTGCATAGGAATTTATTTTCATAAAGGTCCCAGTCTTGTAGCTTCTCTTCCACAGCCTGTGCATTCTGAGTTATGCTTGATAGTCTATTTATGCTGTATATTAGGACCCCTTCATTTGCCCTTATTTTATCTTTGATGAGTTTTATAGTTTTGAGTTTTACATTTAAGTCTTTGATCCAACTTGAGTTTGTTTTTGTGTATGGTGTGAGGTATGGGTCTTCCTTCATTTTTCTGCAGGTGGATATCCACTTTTGCCAGCCCCATTTGTTAAAGGGGATATGTCTCCCCCATTTAATGGGTTTTGGTCCTTTGTCAAAGATCAGCTGTCCATAGATGGATGGATCTATTTCTGGGTCTTCAATTCTGTTCCATTGGTATATCTGTCTATCATTGTACCAGTAACATGCTGTTTTAACTACTGTGGCTGGATAATAGGTTTTGAGATCTGGGAGTGTGAGATTTCTAACTTTGTTTTTCTTCTTCAGCAGTACTTTGCTTATCCAAAGTCTCTCCTTTCCATATGAAGTTAGTAATTGGTTTTCCCATGTCCTTAACAAATGTGATGGTATCTGGATCAGGATTGCATTGAATGTGTAGATTGCTTTGGGCAGTATTGACATTTTCACAATATTCAGTCTTCTTATCCATTAACAAGGCAGGTTCTTCCATTTATGTAGATCCCTTGTAGTTTCTTATAATAGTGTTTTATAGTTTTCTGTGTATAGGTCTTTTGTGTCTCTGGTAAGATTTATTCCTAGGTATTTTATCTTTTTGGTAGCTATTGTAAATGGTATTGCTTTCCTTATTTCCTTTTCAGAGGCCTGTTTGTTCTTGTAGAGGAATCCAACTGATTTTTGTATGCCGACCTTGTTTCCTGCACTTTGCTGAACCTCTCTATTAGTTCCAGTAAATTTTTTGCTGAGTCTCTTGGGTTTTCTATGTATAAGATCATGTCATCTGCAAATAGAGATAGCTTTACTTCCTCTTTGCCAATTTGGATGCCTTTTATTTCTCTTTCTTGCCTTATTGGCCTGGCTAGGGCTTTCAATACAATGTTAAATAGAGGTGGTGATAGAAGGCATCCTTGTCTCATTCCCATTTGTAAGGGAAATGCTTTGATCCTTTGTCTGCTAATAATAAAGTTGGCTACTGGCTTTGCAAATATGCACAATCCTAATGTTACCAAACAACATGGCAGACCATTGATTCAAGTCCACTGAAAGCCCCAAGATCAGCAGGGCATGGCAGACTGCTGAGCAATGACACAGCTACACACAGGGTTCAAGCATGCCAGAAACTAGAGACCATTCCCAAAGACTTCTCCTTATATACAGAAAGCAGACCAAATCCCTAAAGCAGCTACTCAGCTGCTCACAGCAGATTCTACCATGGAGTAGATTACCAGTCTCATCATGGGGAATACTATATCCAATTGCCCAGCCACTCAACCAGGCCCAGTCAAGTTGACACACAAATGTAACTACCACAGATATATATGCATATATGTGTATCAAAAACTCTCACTGCAGTATATAGGAAGTTATATATGTGTATATTTGTGAGTATCTATAGTTGTATTTGTATCTGTAGGCATATCTATATAGTTTTTGAGTGCTACACATATATATACATACATTAAAGCTCACAAGTGGCACAGTCACAGATACCACCCACACATAACCAAACACCTCACAGGATTGGTTCACTGGGTTTGTAAGCTTAGGACCACAGTCTTGTGGGACAAGTCTGTCAATTGGCACAAAGTAGTCCATAAAGAAGTTTATGTTCTATAGCCTACTTTGCTAAGTAGCTTCTGGGGTCTTAAAAGCTTGTTAGCAGCCATCTTAGATATAACTATTTTCCTCTCCTCATCTAGAGAAAAATAGAAAGTAAGAAACAAAGACTCAAAGAAGAAACCAATGTTTAGGACAAATTGCCTACATGAACCACATCCTCACCTCTCCAGAGACCAGAAAATCTAGACGGTGCCCACCTAATACTATTGACCCTTCTGACTGGGACAATGATAGATATTCCTATATAGAATGAGAGAAAATTGTAGAACAAAACTCAAAATCTTAAAAAAAAAAAAAAAAATCCAGACTTACTGGACTGGCAGACACTGGGGTAAACCCCAAGACTATCACCCTGAAATACCCTTTGAACTTTGAACTGAAACTATCCCAGAAGTGACCTTTCAAATAAAAAATAGGCTCCAAAAAATAAACAATACCACTCATCTGAGAGCTCCTGATTAAATGGTCAATATTTACCCTAAAGCCTAAAGGGTCAGCAGGGTGAGGGGGAAGGAAAGCAAGAAAAATAGGGATAGAATAGCCAGAACAGAAATAATGAGAAAGTTGACATAATATGGAAAATGTTACCAATGTCACTGAACAATATGTAGAAATTGTTAAATGGCAACCTAATTTTCTGTGTAAACTTTCATCAAAAACTCAATAAAATATTTTTAAAAAAGGAACATAAAATTTGACCAAATATGAGCAATGCCTGTACACTAAAAATTATATAAAATTTTTGCCAGAAATTAAAGAAGACTGAATAAATGAAGAGATAATGGTGTGTTACTTGATTGGAAGATTAGTATTGTTAAGATATACATTCTCATCAAATTGATCTATTGATTTAATGCATTCTGAATTAAAACTTCTTTAGAATTTTGTGGAAACTGACAAGCTGATTCAAAAATGCAAGCAGAAAGTAAAATTCAAATGGAAATATAAAAGTCTAGAAGGTCAAAGCAAATTTGAAAGACAATAATAGCATTGGAGAATGTCTCAGGCTGGCTGGGTTTTCAAGAGAAGCAAAAGAAGTAAAGCTTATATATGTATATACACATATAAAGAGATTTATCTCAAGGAAATGGCTCAAGCAGTTGCAGGGGCAAGTAAGTCCAAGTCCATGTGTTGAATATCAGACCTGAGGCTTTTCCTGATTCTTGTAGCTGAAGGGACTTATGAATACAATATTGGCAATTCAGATGGCCGGCTGTTATCACATGGCCTGCAGAGGCTGACAAAGATTGACAGATAAGACCACAGGTTGCTGGCTCACAGGCTTTAGAAGCTAACAAATCCCAAGGTTAGCAGTCAATACAGCAAACGATTGGCTCAAGTCCCAAGAACCTGAGGTCCAAGGATGACAAACTGGGTGTAGTAGGATCTAGAGTGAGTAAAAAGCTAGAGATTTGCCAGAATGTCCATATATGTTGGATTTATATCACACCCCTGAGGAAACTCTCTTTCAATTAATTGGCTGCTCATATCAGATCTCATCATGGAAGTGATTGTATCAGTTCTCATCATGAGGGATGACTACATCATTACATAACAACCAAATTACATCATAACTGACAAACCAGCAAATCATGGTCCAGCCAAGTTGACACACAAAGTTAACCATCACAGTCCACCCCTTGTCAACTTGGCATCTGTACCCATCTTCTTAAATCATACATAATCCCTAAAAAAATACAATTATAAAGTCATATTTGCACCTAACATAATTCAACTAACACACATACAACTGAAAACTCAGTAACTTTGTTTACATCTTATATTTCATAAGTGATAAAAAAACAAAATATTTGATGTACACATACAAAGAAGAAATACTCATAACAATTACAGTCTTCATTTCTGCAACTGGTAATGTGGTTGCAGCTAGTATTTAAAACTACTCTTTTCCACCATCCATTCTGCATTCTCTTTACCCTCAGCAAGAACCTTAGCTGATCAGGTTTCTTTGTCTGGTGAGGTGACACAAACTTTCATCTCAGGAGGGTCTAGGCCATTACTAGTCAATTTTTAATTGGGTTGCTGTAATTTTCCATTAACTTTAATCACAGAACAGGAAAGTACCAAAAAATGTCTTAATGAATGTTCTGTATTTCAGACATACTCTTCTTTACGTCCATTATGTAATATCAGTCAGATTTCCTCTTTTAATCAGGATCAATCACATCAGACAATACAGTAACTCCCTTCTTTGCCTGTTGATACAGAGGTACAAGGAGCCCAAAGTGGCTGAGTGGCCTTCTTAACTTCCAGCTCTATGGAATCAGTACTGTGTCTCCAGGTGGCAGTATTACTCCCTTTGGAACTAAGACCTCCAGGCCTGCAGAACATAGGGTTGCAGGGACAGGAAGTAAAAAATATGTGAGTGAGTTAATAGGGATAATAATGAGTGCTGCCACTCCCATTTCCACCTCTTGGTTCTTTGACTCATGAATCTTGGTTATTAGAGTAGCAGCATCATATATTGCATGCTGGTTTAGAGCACATACAGCCTTCTAGAGAATAATGCCCCATCCTGCAAGGTGTTGCCACTTAGCTGGGGTTGTAATCACGTAATCTAAAGAGAAGGCCATTCCATCATTCTATCAAGCCAACTGCTTCAGGGTGATTAGGAACATGGTAATGTCAGTGAATTCCATGAGCATGGGCCCATTGCTGCATCTCATTTGCTATGAAGTGAGTCCCTTGATCCAATGTGATACTGTGTAGGATACCATGATGATGGAAGCCATTCTGTAAGTCCACAGATAGTAGTCTGGGCAGAAGGATTGCTTCCAGGGAAGGAAAATACATTACCAGACTAAATGTCTGTTCTAGTAAGAATAAAACACTTTACTTTCCATGATGGAAGTGGTCCAGTGTAATCAACCATATATCAAGTCTCTGACTTATCACCATAAACAATGTTTCCATATAATGTGAACTCAGTGTTAGTCTCTGTTGTTGGCAAATTGGTCACTCAGCAGTGACTATAGCCAAGTTGGCTTTGGTGAGTTGAAGTCCATGTTGCTGGGCCCATGTATAATTTCAATCCCTGCTACCACAGCCACTTTTTTCATGAGCCCATTGGGCAATGACAAGAGTGGCTATGGAAAGAAGATGACTGGTTTCACAGAATGTGTCATCCTGTCCACTAGACTGCTAAAAATCCTCTTCTTCTGAGATCACCTTTTGGAAAGAATTTACATAAGACACAAATATCTCCATTTATTTTGCCTATTCAGAGAGGTCTATCCACATACTTCTTTCTCATACCTCTGTCACCAATTTTCCTACCATGTTTCTCAGAGAACAGAGGCTTGTTTTCAAGCCTTGAGAGCTAATGTAAATTGTTCTACTGGGTTTTGGACTTGCCTGATGCCTGTTATCCAAATTTCTCCCATTTGTGATGGAAATGTGTATTTGGTGCTGGTTCTAGCATTGTACTTTCGAAGCAGGTAACTTGGATTCTAGATTTCACAGGTTCACAGATGAAGAGAAATTTTGCCCCAGGATGGAATTAGGACTTAGAGTTGATTTAAGAGTTTGGGGATGATACAATGGTGTGAAAGTATTTTGCATGTGGCAAGGCCATGAATTTTGGAGGACTAAAAGGTGGAATGTCATAGATTGAATTGTGTCTCACCAAAATATATGTCGACTTGGCCACAATTCTCAGTATTATGCATTTATCCTCTGTTTTGTGATCTTATGTGATTACCCTATGTGTTGCAAATCCTAACCTCCATGATGTTAACTAGGCAAGATACAATGTTCTGGATTAGATTGTATTTTTGAGTGAGTCTTTTTTGAGGTATAAAAGAGATTAAACAAGTAAGTAGTGATGAGAGGGACCTTAGTACCACCAACAAAAAGGAGCTGGAATTGGAGCACTTCCTTTGGACCCAAGGTCTTTGCACTGTGGACTTCCTAGACCCAGGGAAAGATTGATGCCAAGACATGGATCACTGACCCACAGATATTGAAAGGAGACAAAGATCCTCCTTCTAAACTGAGCAGACAGAGAAAGGCTTCCCCTAGAGCTGGTGCCCTAAATTTGGACTTTCAGCCTCCTAAATTGTAGGAGGAGACATTTCTGTTTGTTAAGGCCATCCTAAGAAATAATTGTGGTATTTCTGTTCTAGCAGCACTAGATAATGAAAACAGAGGACTAACACTATCTGATTTAAAAACATATTATAAAGCTACAGTAATGAGAACATTGCAGAACTGGTATATAGGTAGACAAATATATCAATGGAACATAATAGAGAGTACAAAAACAGAACCACACCTATGTCGTACAACAATTTTTGACAAAGTTCTTTACAAAGTTTTGACAGAGTCCTTTAACTCTCAGAAGTAAACAAAGAAAAACAAAAAATCCAACACAAAAATAGGCAAATAATTTGAACAGATACTTTACTAAGGAATATATATGAAAAGAAGCTCAACGTCATTCCTCCTTAGGTAAATGAAAAATAAAACCACAATGAGATAACAATACACAGCAATTTGAATGTCTAAAATCAAAAAGATTTTACATACTAAACGTTGGTGAGGCTATAGGGCAACTGGAACTCTCACCCACTGCTGATAGGAACATAAAATCATCCTAGCACTTTGGAAAACATTTTGAGAATTTCTTAAAAAGTTAAATCAATCCCTACTATATGGCCCAGAGGAAATCTGGTAGCATAGTGCCTGTGATGATTATGTTTGTGTGTCAACTTGACTAGGCCTGGTTGAGTGACTGGGCAGCTGGATGTAGTATTCCTCATGATGAGACTGGTAATCAGCTCCATCGTGTAATCTACTGGGAGCAGCTGAGTAGCTGCCTTTGGGTATGTGGTCTGCTTCCTGTATGTAAGGAGAAGCTTTGGGAATGGTCTCTAGCCTTTGGCACGCTTGGACACTGCATGTAGCTGTGTTGTTGCACAGCAGCCTGCTATGTTCTGCCGACCTTGGGACTTACAGTGGACTTAAGTTAATGGCCTGCTGCATGGATTGGTAACATTGGGACTGTGCCTTTTTACTTGTCAACCTTGGGTCTTCTCAGCCTCAGCAGCGAACAGCTGTCTGAGTGAAGAAATGCCTCTAGCTCTAGTGGGCTGGGAGCAGGAGGCAGAGCTGGACCCCAAGGTTGAGGGACTTTCATCCAGCCCCTAGAGCCTGGCACTTTGAACTTGAACTTAAAAGCCTCCAAATTGTGAGAATAAACTCCTGTTTGTTAAGGCCATCCCATTTGTGGTATATTCTTGTCAGAGCGACACCAGGTAATCAGAACAGTGCCTAAGGCATTTGACTGCTAACCA
>NW_006921772.1:3173532-3176450 GCF_000298275.1 Orycteropus afer afer
TATAATAGTAAAAAATTGGAAATAACTTGAATGTTCATCAAAAGGTGAATGAAGAATTGTGGTGTATCTTTTCAAAAGGATACTACTCAGCACTAAAAAGAAATAAACTATTTCTATGTGCAGCAACATGCACATAACTCAAAATAATTATATTGAGTGAAAGTAGCCAGACACACACAGAAAAATTTAACACTACGTGATTGATTTATATAGAATTCTAGAAAAGAAAGACTAATCTACAGTGAGAGAAAGCACTGTCAACATTTGCTTGGGGACAGGTGTAAGGTAGGTGTGGAGAGTGGCAGGAAGGAGGGATGGCAAATTGTTTTTAGGAAACATTGCAGGTGATAGATATGTTAATTATGTTGATTATGGGGATGATTTCATGTTATTGTAACTGCCATCAAGGCAGTTCCATCTCATAGCAACTGTAGGTAAAACAGAACAAAACACTGCTAAGTCCTGCACTATCCTCACAATCATTGCTATGTTTGAGTCCATGGTGGCAGCCATTATGTCAGTTCATCTCATTGAGGGTCTTCTTCTTTTTTGCTGACCCTCTACTTTACCAATCATGATGTCCTTCTCCAGAGACTGGTCTCTCCTGAAAATGTTTCCAAACTACGCAAAACAAAGTTTCACCATCCGCACTTCTAGGTAGCATTCTGGCTGTAATTCTTCTGAGACAGACTAGTTCTTCTGGGAGTCCGGGTTATAGTTAATATATTTTGCTAACACCATAATTCAAATGTGTGGTTCAAAATCAGGAAGGGTGTGTGTCAGAATTATATCCTTTCACCACACTTATTCAACCTGTATGCTGTGTAAGGACATTCTAAAAGGAGACACTCAGTCTACCTAAAGTGGATGATCCAAGGTTTGGTTCAGACTTCGTTTATCTTAGGCTCCATTTCTGTTTCTGGACCCATGACTCTTGGTTGGAAAACAAGGGAGGGGCAGCTTGCTCTTGGAAAGAATATTTAGTATGTTTTAAATAGATGAATTGAAGACTCCCAGCACTAGCAAATTATCCTGTATTATCTTGCTAATCATGTGTCTTTTACAATACTTAAATGAATGTTTTTCTTCTGCTTTTTTAGTGGTTCAGGAGGTATCATGTCTTAGGCCACCTAGACTTTAGATTATCTTGCAAAATGCCAATCAACAAGTATTGTCAATCCTTAATAATATTTTTCAGAGGTGAGAGAGGTCTTTGTTAACTGACTCTCCAGGCCTGCCTGATTTCATGCCCAAATAGTACATATTTTGGAAGAGTATCAGTTGAAGGACTCTTTAGAATTCCATTGAAATTGACTAAACCTTGCCCTCCTCACCAATCTGTATGCAAGTGAACTGAAGGTGTTAAATGTTAATTAGATATGTTTGTCACAGCATAAAGGAACTAAAGAACTCATTTGGACTTTTCAATTGTCTGGAAACTGAAGCTTGAAGCTGAAATGGCCTAGAAGGCAGAAGCAGCATACAGCTTTCCCAAGGTTGTGGAATAAGATTTCTTACCCATTCTGTCTAATGCAATCCCTGAAGTCACTGGACCTTAACTTGAGTTTTTTTGATTGGTAGAAAAACTTTTCTTTTTATTTTTTTTATCAGTATTTTAACCTATACTATTGACTGGATTAAGGAGCTCTGGTAGCATAGTGGCTAAGGCACTTGACTGCTAACCAGAAGGCTGGCGGTTCAAACCCACCAGCCACTCCTCGGAAGGAAGGTTGGGCATTCCTACTTCTGTAGTGATACTGCCTCGGAAACCCAAGGAGGGGTCGCTATGAGTTGGGGCCGACTCGATGGCAAACAACAACAATTGACTGGATTAATGATTCTTATAATTTTTATTATTATTAGAATTATCAAATGTTGTAAGAAGGTTACTTCTAAAATAAAGTACAAGATACATTCTATGGATGAACTTGAGCTCCCACTTTAAGGTTTGTAGCCTAACCACATTCCAATGTGGCTCCTTTCCATATGTACCCTCGTAAGTGGATCACAGAAGACTCGGTGCTATTGTAAAGCTTGGTGAATAAATTAGATGGTATTCAGCTATCAAAAAGGATAGTATCTGGGGTCTTAAAAACTTATCCTAAAACAAGCAGTCATCTAAAAAGCCATCAATCAATCCATACAGAAGAAAGCACTCCAACCTAAGTGTGGTCAAAGTATTTAAACTAAAATACATGATCAAGAAGAGGGAATGAATGAGGGCTTAAATTCTAAAGCACTTGGTTTGTGGAAGGCTGTGACCTATAGCAGAAGTCCTAATACTATTTTGAGTCTTGACCTAAATCCCAAATCCATTTGAGTTCTTTATGTTATTTCACCAATGTGGCTATGCTTAGGCAAATCTAGGACAAGACCAGGAAAGGTAGTTTGCCCTCTGGAAGAATGTGGTTGAAAATATGTAATTAAATATTCAGAATCAATCTTATCATCTTTTTTAACCTGCAGTTATGCACATATAACAATCATGGTCCTTTCCCCACATCTTAGTCCCACCTGCAACAGTGATAAATTGACCTGCCATCAATCATGATCTTGTGGAGATTTTCTTTGTTTTTTACCATACATAATGAACATCGTAACTATGACTCAGAGAGTTCCATCAGTCTCTACACTAAGTACATGCTGATGGTTTCCCTCATCTGTATTACTGTGTTTGTCTATGTCCTTCTTAAGGCTTACTAACAGGGTCTCTATAGAACATTTTTTTTTTGTCTGCCAACCCTATATACATGGTCTTAGGTGTACTCCCCACTTCATAGACATACCTACTAGTTCAGCCTGTCCACCCATCTCTCCACCCGTATACCCATGTTTGCCTTCACTGACAATGCAGTACTGTATGTGCAAAAGGGTACATCTTTGTTGTCTATACCTTCCATGTTCCTCTCTATGTCTTT
>NW_006921772.1:3177179-3178084 GCF_000298275.1 Orycteropus afer afer
ATGAACATGGGTGTGCATATGTCTGTTCTTGTCATAGCTCTCACTTCTTTAGGATAAATACCTAGTAAAAGAATGGCTGGGTCAAATGATATTTCTAATCCCAACTTTTGAAGAAATTGCCATATTGTTTTCCACAGTGGTTATACCATTTTACAGTCCCAGCAGCAGTGTACGATAATCCCAATCTCTCCACATCCTCACCAGCATTTGTTATTTTTTGTCTTGTTGAACTTTGCTACTAGTGCTGGAGCAAGATGGTATCTCGTTGTTTTGATTTGCATCACTCTAATAGCTAATGATCGTGAGCATTTCTTCATATGTTTGTTGCCCACTTGAATATTCTCCTTGGTGAAATGTCTATTCATGTCTTCTGCCCATTTTGTAATTGGATTGTTTGTCTTTTAGTTATTGAGGTGTTGGAGTTTTCTATAAATTCCAGAAATAAGGCCCTTGTCAGATATATTATTACCAAACATTTTTTCCCAATCTGTAGGTTCTCTTTTGACTCTTTTTTGGAGAAGTCTTTGGAAGCACATAAAAATTTAATTTTTAGAAGGTCCCAATCATCTGGTTTTTCTTCTGCTCTTTGTGCATTTTCAGTTATGCTTGATAGTCTATTTATGCCATATATTAGGGCCCCTAAATTTGCCTCATTTTTCCTTGAGGAACTCTATAGTATTAAGTTTCTATGGTGTGAGGTACATATCTTGTTTCATTTTTCTGCAAATGGATCTCCAGTTTTACCAGCACCATTTATTAAGCAAACATTCTTCTACCTATTTAATGGATTTCAGCCCTTTGTCAAAGACCAGCTGACCATAGGTTGATGGATCTATTTCTGGGTTCTCAATTCTATTCCATCAGTCTACGTGTCTGTCATTAAACCAATACCAGGCAGTTTTGAC
>NW_006921772.1:3180158-3181676 GCF_000298275.1 Orycteropus afer afer
TACTCTTTTTCTGTTGATCTTCCTATTGTTGATTTCTAATTTGATAGCATTATGATCTGAGGAGATGCTTTGCAGTATTTCAATGTTTTTAAATTTATGAAGGCTTGCTTTATGGTCTAACATATGGTCTATCATGGAAAATGTTCCATGTGCACTGGAAAAGAATGTATATTGTGCTATTGTTGGGTGAAATGCTCTGTAGATGTCTATAAGGTCAAGTTGGTGGATTGTATTTTTTAGCTCTTCTGCATCTTTGTTGAGTTTCTTTCGAGTTGTTTTATCTTTCATTGAAAGTGGTGTATTAAAGTCTCCCACTATGACCGTGGAGTCATCTATTTGACATTTCAACTCCTTTAAAATCTTATTTATGTATTTTGGGGCTCTTTCCTTGGATCCATAGATATTTATTATGGTTATCTTCATGTTCAATTGATCCTTTAATCGTTATATAATCTCATTACTTGTGTCGCATGGTGTTTCTTGTCTTAAAGTCAATTTGATCAGAAATTAATATTGCCACTCCTGGTCTTTTACGGTTGCCATTTGCTTGATATATCTTTTTCCAACCTTTGATTTTCAGTTCATTTTTGTCTTTATCTCTAAGGTGTGTCTGTTATAGACATCATATTGATGTTTGTTTTCTTAGCCAATGTGCAACTCTTCATCTCTTGAGTGGTGCATTTAATCCATTAACATTCAGTGTAATTATTGACAAGTATGAATTGGTTGCTGTCATTTTGTTGTGTTTTTCATGATGTTCCTGGTTTCTTTGTTCCCTATTAATTTTCGTACTAAACTCATTTGTTTATGAATCATGTTATCATTTCTTTTGTTGCGGTTGTTTTAGTATTTGCTGAATATTTGTGCTTGTCCTCTTTTTTATTATGATATGAAGATTTATCATTTTTCTTTGAGGTTACCCTATGATTTATAATTTTCTCTCCTAGTTTAGAACAGTCTATTCTATCTTTCAACTCTCTTAACTTCCTCACCATTTAGAAGTTTGGTAACTACACAGTCTCTTCCCTCTTTTTGTTTGTAGTTGTCCTCACTTGTTAATTGATGTCTTTAGTTCACTGTTTACAATCTTGTAAGCTCATTTTATTTTGGCTATGTCCATAGCTGTGGTTTCTGGATTATGTCATCTTGTGTATTAATGGTCAGTCTTTATTTGCTACTTTGGGTTCTCTGTTCAAAGGACTGCCTTTAGTATCTCTTGTAAGGTTGCTCTGGTTTTAACAAATTCCCTTAGTTTCTGCTTATCTGGAAATATCCTATTTTCACCATCATATTTGAGAGACAGTTTTGCTGGGTCAATTCTTGGTTGAAAATTTTTCTCTTTCAGGGTTTTATATATACCATCCCATTGCCTTCTCATTTCCATGGTTTCTGCTGAAAAATCAGAGCTTATTCTTACTGATTGTCCTTTGTAAGTAACATTTTGTTTTTCCCATGCTGCTTTCAGGATTCTGTCTTTGTCTTTGGTTTTGATGAGTTTGATGATGATATGTCTTGGTG
>NW_006921772.1:3182077-3193869 GCF_000298275.1 Orycteropus afer afer
ATTAATCTTCTGGATTTCTATCAGTAGATTTAGAATCATTTCTAATTTTTCATTTATTTTGTCATTTTGTTCTTGTATTTTCTTCCAAAATTCTTCTAGGATTTTTTTCTGTGTTTTCCTTGGTCTGTCTCTCAATCCTTTGAAGATACGTAAATATAATTCTTTTGAATTCCTTATCAGAGAGTTCCAATACTATTTCTTCCTCAGGGATGTGTTCTGGGTCTATATCCTGCTCCCTTGTTTCTATCACTTTATCTTGCTTCTTTGTGTGGACTGTGATGACCTGTTGTCTCCTAGACATTGTGGCATTGTTGTGTTTAGATCTCTGTTATTTGTGAAGAGCAGCCAAGGGTGATTCAGGCTCTTCTTGGTGGGTTTTATCATTGGCCCTTTGGTGGCGAAGGAGGCTCTCACTCAGTAAAAGAAGTTGCAGGAGGTGTGCATGCGGTTGTATCATATGGGGACTATTGCTGTCTCCCACTCGCTTAGACAAAAATTACAATTGAATAGCCATCAAAAAAGTAAAAGCTTGTGGACAAAATATACACCATGCAATCACAGAGGAACAGTAACCAAAAAAAGAAAAAATGGAAAAAGAAGAAGAAAAAAAAACTAGAAAAGCTGCAATATCTGGGGATAGGGAAATAAGGAAAAAAAGGTACAGAAGGAGAACAATGAAGAAAAATGGGAAAAATGCAAAAAGAAAAACAAGGAACAGGTTTAACCATGAGAAAAAAAGAAAAAAAAAAATTGCAACCAGGAACAGGGAAAAGAAAAAAAGCTGATAACTAGGACCTGGGAGGGGAGGAATAAAGAATACTAGTAAAAAGAACAAAAGTAGTAATAATAATAGTAGTTTTAAAACAGACAAAAACAATCAAACTAAAAAATAAAAAAAGAAAGAGAAAAAAAAATGGTGGGAGGTCAGGGCAGAGCACCCAGGCTCCATCAAAGCACACTGACTGAGATGGAGTTCCTGTGGGCCCAGAAGGTGGGTGGGAGTGGGGGATGGCTGCACCTCCATTCACCAAGTGGGTGTGGGGGATAAGGGCAACAAGGGGAATGTCACACCTTTTCAGTCTTCCAGGTCCAGAATGTCCTTGGGGTTACTGGCAAGTGGTACCTGTTTTTCAGCCCCTGGAATCTGGAAGAATGCTGTTGCTTTAAATACCCAAAATGGTCAAGCCATTTGTAAACATTCAAAATGACTGCGCCCTCCAGACAGTCAAAAGTCCACAGCTCAGCCCGCCTTCCTCCTCACTACTGCTTTGCCTTTTATTTCCCAGCCACCAGAGCAGTCCTCCATGCAGTCCCTGGCTAGCAGGGCAGATTTTTAGGTTAATTCTTTGGTCCTACCACCACTCAGCAATCTCCAAGCTGTGCTGTCAGGATCGCTTAGGATCACCACCAGATCGCAGCTCCGTATGTCTCCTTTCTTGGTATTTTCATGCAAATTCTTCTGCTAGTTGGAGTTTAGTCCACTTCTATATCCTTCCCTTCAAGGTTCAGGGGTCCAAGATTATCTTCTGTATCTGTGTTAATTGGTTCCCCTTTTCTTTGTTGAAGAGGGTCTGTGCAGTCTTTCTGGCTATTCTGCCATCTTACCAGAACCTCACTCTACAGAACATTTTTTGAATCCGGAGTCATTTTTCCTAGTACATAATCTAAGAAGCTGGACTATATGAAGATGGAACTGACATCAGGATTAGAGGAAAACTCATTAACAATTTACAATATGCAGATGACAATGAGACAGCTAGGGAATTTAGCTGGCTGAGTCAAGGATTCTTGGTGCCAGAAAATTGCTTGTGATTAACAAGCCAGGCCCTTAGGCAAGATAAAGCTGCACTTCAAAACCAGTATAAGCTTGACTAGTTGTAAAATGCTGATAAAACTTCTGAGTTATTTTTCAAGTTCTTCCCCAGTTGCCCACCAGGTGCAGAGCATGTGCAGTAAAAGTTAACGTGACTGACAAAGTGACCCTCCACAAGAGGCAGCCAAGAACAGGAGTCCCTTGCCAGGACTCAAACTGAGGTCCAGAGATATCACATGTGCACAACATCCTAGAATAAGGCATGTCAAGCATCTTAACAGCCTTCATGATGGATTCCATCTTTGTTCCGACAACTTTTGCCATGGACTCCATCTTGGCTACTTCTTGAGCATGCATCTGATCTTCATAACCCCACTGATTTCATGAATAAAGATGGTGCCTTTTTCCCTCCTAAAACCCTTTATGGGAGCTCTGGTGGCATAGTCACTAAGCTATTTGACTGCTAACCAGAAGGCTGGTGGTTCAAACCCACCAGCCACTTCTTGGAAGGAAGATTGGGCAACCTACTTCCATAGAGATATCACCTTGGAAACCCAAGGAGGGGGTCCCTATGAGTCAAATCGACTCAATGGCAGTGATATAAACCCTAGGAAATCCTTTGTTCAGTGAGATACTGGAGGCTAGTGTAGGCAGAAGCCCCTCTCCATCTCTCCTTCACAAGCCCCTCCTCTCCTTTCTCTTTAATAAACTTTAGTTCATGTGGACATTTTTGTCTCTCCTGTTCAATTCTTTGTCAATAGAAGGAAATTATCCTTTCTCAGAGACCCAGGATCCCCAGTAACAACATCACCTTGCTTGCTTAAAGCAAATTGAAGCACTTAGTGATGAAGATCAAAGACTATAGCCCTCAATAATCGATCACATCTCAACATAAAGAAAAGAAAGAGCTCAAAACTGGACCAAAAAGCAACATCATGATAAATGGAGAAAAGATTGAAATAGTCAAGGATTTTATTTTGCTTATATCCACAATCAATGCCCATGGAAGCAGCAGTAAAGAAATCAAGCGAACTATTATATTAGGTGAATCTGTGGGAAAAGACCTCTTGAAAATGTAAAAAAGCAAAACAATGTGCCTGACTCGAGCCATGGTATTTTCAATCACCTCACATGCATGTGAAAGCTGGACAGTGAATAAGAAAGACTAAGACTAATTGGTTTCATAGGTATATAAACAAACAACAACAAAAAAAAAACCTTGCTGCATTGAGTGGATACTGACTCAGCAACCCCCATTGGGGTTCTGAGGTGTTAAAAGTTTATAGAAGTAGTTTGCTCCATCTTCCTTCTGTGCAGTGGCTGGTAGGTTCGAACTGCTAACCTTTTGGTTTACAGTCAAATGCCTTATCTACTATGCCAAAAACTTGTTAAATTATGCACTTTAAATATGTGCTTTTTTTCATATGTCAATAAACATATGAAACATTGTAACTCAGTAAAGCTATTTAATAAGGAACATATACAAAAATCAGTCAAAGAACATTTAAATTTGATTGATAAGATTTCATATTATCAGATATTAGACAAAAATACTAGATATTAGAGAAGATATACATACATAGGCTCATTCTGAATTATTTACCTTGTTATAAGGTTAAAATTAAAAGAAGAAGAGCAATCAATACACTATGTGAATGCCTCAGAAATAGATGTTTGTTAATGAAGACCCATACTTAAATACAGGGTAGATATGAATCTCTATTTTCAGTCTAGTGAACAAGAATAAAGTTTTCTGTAAAATTTCCTGTAATGAAAGTCTTCTCAGAAACCACATAGTCCACAGGAGCAGATCAGAAAACAATCCACTGGCTTTGTTGAAGTAGAAGAGGGTTGCTGAAGCAAGTGGGATAGCAAGTAAGTGGGTTAGCCTCAGCCTGGCTCTTTAAATGTCATGAATACTAGCAATAAGCTACACCACATTGATTTGTATATTCCAGTCTTTTCATTCCATATTTAAAACTTGTTGAGCCTGTTTTATAACCCTCAAATGCATAATCAAATAATTAAGAGGCTTTAAGAAAAAAAAAAATAAAAGAACATTCCTCATGAAAACTTGTCAATCCATCCATTCTAGCTCCATAATGCACCTTCAATAAGCTGTATATTTGCCCCATCCTTCTAATCCAAGGAACTTTGGTGGTGTAGTGGTGAAGGTACTTGGCGGCTAACCAAAAGGTCAGTGTTTTAACCCACCAGCTTCTGTGTGGAAGAATGATGAGGCAGTCTGCTTCTGTAAAGGTTTACAACCTTGGAAACACTTTGAGGGTCACTATGACTGGGAATTGACTCAATGGAAGTGAGTTTGGGTTTTTTTTTTTTTTTTTTCCTTTCTTTTTGGTTTTCTCCTAATCCAGTTTGAGAAAATAAATATACCAAGCATTGTACCTGAAATGAAAAAAGTTGGGCTATAAGGAAAGTTTCCACTTTGGTGAATGAGGACCCTGATTCCTCCTACATTTTCTGCCTGATCATCTATATTTGTCCCTGTGCTAACCATTCTGTTTTAGAAGCAAAAGACTGGCTGATCCTTAAACTCATACATCTCCTTCTGTCTGCTCCTGCATTTGGGTCTGCTCCCTCCCTAGATATGCTGGGACATGCAGCTTACCAGATAGGAGATGCCAAAGAAGGAGTCCAGCAGTCATGTTTCTCTTACATGTTGACTGAAGGTATTTAAAAGTATCTGTAACGTTGCTCATCAATCTTCCATTTGGTACTCTCTGCTAAATCAGGGCAGATTGGAATCCTTGAGGTTCTGTTTGTTAAAAGGAGTCAAGAATTTCAGTATGCTTGAGGTGGGCCCACATCCCTCTCATTCCACCTGCTACTATAACTGACCATTATGGTATGCGAGTGAAAGGTTATCATTCAGTGTATTCCAGTCCTTTGCTCATAGTATTAAGGCTGGTGAAGAAAAAGATACAACCACGTAAGATCCTGTAGACTAGTGATAAGAGGAAATGGTGGAACCTAATGTTCAAGTCTTGGGAGAAGTGAAAAGAAGCTTGAGACAGATATTTTCCTGATATTAGCTTGGTCCCTGAGCATTAGCCAAAAAATTTGTTCTTTATTCAGTAGAAGGTCCAAGTAGAGTTAATACAGAGAGAGAAGAGTTTTAATTTACCTCTGCCAATGCTCCTTGCTATGTTTTGGACATTAAGAATATATTCCTTGCTGGTCATGGTTTTATACCTATGGCTTACCTATTTTAGGCCCTTTTATCTTGCATGAAAACCAAAAAAAAAAAAAAAAAAAAAAAAGAAAAGAAACCCACTGCCATTGAGTAGATTCCTATAGGACAGAGTAGAACTTCTCCATAGGGTTTCCAATGCTCTAAATCTTTTCAGAAATAAACTCCTTCATCTTTCTCCCATAGAGCAGCTTATGTGTTCAAACACCCAACCTTTTGCTTAGTAGCTGATTGCCTTAACCACTGCACCACCAGGGCTCTTTATTTGGCATGAAGTCTCTAAATTCTAGTCTTTGGAATAGCCACAATGGAAGTAAGTGGGGGTGGGGGGAGCTGTTATAATGAGGAATGTGCATGGATTAAATGCATGGAGGAAATTAGAGTATGGTAATCTTGTCCCAAAGAAGACAATAATATACTAGTGATACAGAACTGGACATAACATTTAGCTTATAGTTTTCTCTGCAATTGCTATCACAGTGGAAGCAGGATATTGTAGAAAAGTTTATAAGTACCTGAAATTATTGAAAAGGGCCCATCAAGAGAAGAGTATGAAATAGGTTTCTTTATTCTTAGATCAGGAGCCCTGGTGATGCAGTAGTTAAAGCTCTCAGTTGCTAAAGGAAAGGTTAGTGGTTGGAAATCACCAGCTGTTCTGTGGGAGAAAGATGTGTCAGTCTTCTGTCATATATGCTACAATCTTGAAAACCCTATGGGACAGTTCTGCCCTATCCTATAGGATCACTATGAGTCACAATCCACTCAATGGCAAGGGGTTTTTGGGTAGTCTTCAATCATGTGATCTTGAAAGCCAGAGAATAAGTAGATTTTGGTGTTTAGGTCTGAGAATCATTCATAGCAGTGGCTGGAATTGCACAACTTTTGCCAATATGAATGAGAAGTCCAATATGCAAGTCCACTAAGATCAGATCCCAGGGTGGTTGGAGACAAGAGCAGGTAATGCAAGCTATTTTGTCTACCTGATCTAGATGCATATATTCTGTACAATGTTGGTCATTATGTCAGATGAGTATCAGATTCTGTGTACTTAATCTCTGGTAGGATAACCTGAAGATCATATTCCGTGTACTTAATATCCTGGTGGACCACAAATTTTATGACAGGACACACATAGAGTGTCCAACCTAAGCTTTCCTGAAAAAAAGAGGACTTAGTTAATTAAAACTCTCTCTAGAACCTTAGTAGAAATGGGTCTGAATTGTCAGAGGCACTCCTGGTCAGATGCCAGCAGCCAAGTCCAACTGTGCTTCTACCCTCTCCCAGGTAGATCTTCTTCCAGTATATTACTGCTTAGTGCCCATTATATTCTGTATTTTAGAAGAGAGTGTCACTCACCATGTAAATTCTGCATCTCAGTTTATTGGAACAGTAATCTGGATTTAAATCTTTCCTAGAGACCATAGCTGTGATGGGTAGCAGGTTTTCTCTGTCTCATTTTTAACTGACAAAAGAATCTATTTGTAGTTCTATTAATGACATGTCCACTTTGAAAAAGTTTTAGAACAGGTCTTTTGGAACCTTTCTTTGGTTCATTAGCCAGTGGACAAGTTTTTCCTGTTTGAATGCATCAGAAATTCCTTTTCTATAATCTTCAATCAGATATTATATTATTCCCTTGATATTATACCACATAGTTCATGAATATCATTGATTAAATGAGCCAAATTTTGGATGTGCTTCCTGTAACAAATCAGAACACACAGTCTTATAGTAGTTAGGAAAACAATATCTCTTCAAAGGGGGTAGTCTGGATTTTGAAGCCATGTTACTGCCATATTTCTCATTTCTAAAAAGTTTTATTAGTTTAGTTTAGCTTTGGTTTTAAACACGTTGCCCTAATTTGCTCAAAAATACAGGCTGGAAATTCAATATCATGGAAATCATAAAACAGATGTGGATTTGGAATTATACAGTTTAACTTCAAGTTAAATAAAACAAAAGTTCATTAGGTATGAAACACTTTAATAATGACATTGGAAGACAGAACCAAACTTTAAATAATATAGATTATGTGCACATATTTGTGGGAACATTATATACAGTCCTAGTATTTCAAATTTAATAAAAAGTAGTATTATTAGTAGTATCATGAGACATTAATTTTGCACTAACCAACATTCTCATTCATTTATGATGGGCATATCAATGATACAACCATATGGAGAGGAAATTGGCAATATCCAGCAAAATCACAGATGTGTTTACTCTTTGAGTCAGAAATCTCATTTCTAAGAAGCTGTCCTAAAGTTACACCTGCAAAATTATGAAAAACATATTCCCAGACTCATTCACCGTAACACTATTTGTGATAGCAAAAGATCGAAAACAAGTCTAACTCATCATCAGTACAAAGCTAGTTGAAGAAGTTCTGATATCATCACATAATAGACTACATGCAACCATAAAACAAAATGAGGAAGGCCTGTACATACTGATAGGTTATGATCACCAGGATACATTAAGTGTAAAAAGTAAGGTGCAAATCAATGTATACAGTAAGCTACATTTTAAAAAATAAAGAGAATAATATATTTACAAAAAGAAACATTGGAATGATGAACTGAAAACAAAAATTATTTCTATAAAAGTACTGGTGAGGAAGGTGGATGCATGGGACTGAGTAAAAACAAGATTTTCAGAGTATATCTTTTTATACGGTTTTGATTTTTCAACCTTGATAATATCTTATTCAAAATATGTACAGGGCAAGATGTGGAATAGGCAGATAAGCTACACAGACCCTTTACTACAATGAAATGAGAAACCAATTTAAACAGATACAGAAGATAATCCTGGAACCCTAAGCTTTGAAAGGAAGGATAAAGAAGTGGCTTAAACACCATCCAGTAGAAGAACTTGAGTGGAAACAGTGAGTAAGGAGACAAATGGAGCCTCAGACTGTCAGCTATCCTGATGGCATGGCAGGTTGAATATTTACAAGTGGTGATCTGATATTGGCAGCAACCTAAGAATCATCTTTGCTTGTCAAGTACTGCATAGGCAACCACACTGGTGGCTGAAGACTAGAAAGGAAAAAAGCAAAAAAAAAGAGAGAGAAACAAACAGACTTGCCATCTGTTGGCTGTCTTGACAGCACAGCCATTTTGAATAATTGCAATCCACATTCTGATCAGGGCAGTAACTTAAGAATAGGTTCTGCTTGCTGCAGACAACATTGAACAACCACATTGGAGGCTGATGACTAGAGAGTAACCATGTCAACACAACAACCACACCCACACCTCCTCCAGCCCCACCCACTGAGTCAGAGGTAACACTTGCTTCTGCACCAACTGATCAATGATAGATGATGGCCAATACCAGCCCAACTTGCCCTCAACTGCTTTTCACAAACAGATAAAAGAGATCAAAGCACACACTCTCATCCTCCATCACACCTACTTGGACAAAGGTGGTGAGTGCTTAAGTGCTGCCAAACTAGCAAATATGGTAGAAATATAAATAGAATGACATCTCAATGTCCCAGAGACAACTGACCAGCCCTGCTCAAACAAAGAAGCAAGATGAAGTAGTACAAACAAGGGATCAAGATACAGAACAAGAAAACATTCCAGAGGAAGAAGCAGCATTGGAATTTCCTGACAAGGAATTCAAAAGAATTCTATTTAGGTACCTTCAATGGAAATAGAGATAGATTAAGGAAAACACTGACAAAATTAAGGAAAACACACAAAACTGTAGAACAGTTTAGGAAAACAATACAAGGACAAGCTGACAAAATAAATGAAAAATTAGAAAATACACAAAACAGCAAACTGAAATCCAAAAGATTAATACTAAGATTTCAGAAATAGATAACATATTGAATGGGCAAATGGGTGGAATTGAAAGAATGGAAGACAGAATTAATGAGATTAAAGACAAATCCCTCAATATTACTTCATTAAGGGATCAATCAGAAAAAAGATGAAAACAAAATGAAAAAAGCCTAAGATTCATGTGTGACGCCATCAAGAGGAATAACTTACATGTGGTTGGAATTTGTCTCTTAAAGGAAGAGACAAATACAACCACAGAGAAAATTGTCCAAGATTTCTTGGAAGAACTTCCCTAATAGGATGAAAGATGAGAAGACATCATTCAAGAAGTTCAACTAACCCAAAACAGGATAGACTCCAAAAGAAAATCAAGAAGGCATCACATAATCAAATTCATCAAAAGCAAAGACAAAGAAAGAATCTGGAAAATAGCAGGGGAAAAATGAAAAGTTATCTACAAAGGACAACCAATAAGACTAAGCTCTGATTTCTTGGCAGAAACCATGCAGGCAAGAAGGCAATGGAATGACATATATAAAACCCTGAAAGAAAAAAAAATTGCTAACCAAGAATTATATACTCAAAAAATTATCTCTCAAATATTATGGTGAAATTGGGACAGTTCCAGATCAATGGAAATTAAGGGAATTAATTTTTTTAAAAAATGACCAGTCTTACAAGAAATGCTAAAGGGAGTCCTTTCAACAGAGAATCAATAATAGCAAACAACAATCAATGATTAACATACTTGATGATGTAACCCAGAAACCAAGCCAGTTATAGAAATATCCAAAGTAAAATAAGCTTACAAGACTATAAAGAGGGAAACAGAGATATCAATGATGACAACTACAAACCAAACAGAGGGAATAAATAGTGTAGTACAGAATTTCCAAATGGTGAGGAAGTTAAGAAAATTGTGAGACAGAAAAGACTGTTCTAAACTTGAGAAGAAAATAATAAGTCACATGGTAACCTCAAAGAAAATTAATAAACCTTCACACCAAAATAAAAAAGAGGAGAGGCACACATATTTAGCAACTACTAAAACAATAACAGGGAGCTCTGGTAGCATAGTGGCTAAGACACTTGCCTGCTAACCAGACGGCTGGTGGTTCAAACCCACCAGCCACTCCTCGGAAGGAAGATGAGGCAATCTACTTCTGTAGTGATACTGCCTCAGAAACCCAAGGAGGGGTCACTATGAGTCGGGTTTGACTCAATGGCACATAACAACAACAACAACAACAAAAAAAACAATAACAATGAAGGAAATGATAACAAATTTCATGAGAAAATGAGCTCATCACAGAAAATTGTATGGGACAAAGAAATCAGCAACACCACAAAAAAAAAAAAAAAATAACAAAATGACAGAAATAAACTCATACTTGTCAATAATTACAATGAATGTAAATGGAGTAAATGCACCATTTAAGAGATGGAGAGTTGCAGATTGAGTAAGAAGACATGACCCATCAATATGTTGTATACAAGAGACTCACCTTAGAAACAAAGACAAAAATAGACTAATAATGAAAAGCTGGAAAAAGATATATCAAGCAAAAAGCAATCAAAAAAGAACAGGCATGGCAATATCAATTTCTGATAAAATAGACTTTAAGACAAAAACCAGAATAAAAGACAAAGAAGGACATTATATAATGATTAAAAGATCAATTGAACAAGAGGACATAATCATAATAAATATGCTCCCAATAAAAGAGGTACAAAATACATAAATCAGACTTTAAAGAATTGAAAAAACAAATAGATAATTCCACAGTAATAGTAGAAGATTTTGATACATCACTTCCAATGAAAAATAGAACACCTAGAAAGAAACTCAACAAAGACACAGAAGAACTAAGCAATACAATCAACCAACTTGATTTTACAGATATATAGACTTCTCTCAACAACAGCACAATATACCTTCTTTTCCAGCACACATGGAATATTCTCCAGGATAGACTATATATTAGGCCACAAAGCAGTGTCCATACATTTAAAAAACACTAACCTAGCGCAAAGTATCTTCTCAGATCACAATGCTGTAAGATTGGAACTCAACAATGGGAAGATAAATGGAAAAAGAACAAATATATGGAAACTGAGTAATACCCTCATTAAACACTACTGGGTAAAAGAAGAAATTTAAAAAGAACTTTAGGAGTTCTGGCAAGATGGCTGACTAGGCAGAAAGACTGCACAGACCCTCTTCAACAAAGAAAAGGGAAACCAATTAACACAGACACAGAAGATAATCTCGGACACCTGAGCCTTGAAGGGAAGGATATAGAAGTGGAATAAACCCCAACTAGCAGAAGAATTTGTGTGAAAATACCAAAAAAAGGAGACATACGGAGCTGTGGTCTGGCAGCGATCCTGAGCGATCCTGACGGCACAGACAGCCTGGAGATTCCTGAGTGTGGTAGGACCTAAGAATTAACTTAAAAGTCACCCTGCTAGCCAGGGACTGCACGGAGGACTGTGCAAGGTGGCTGGGGAACAAACGGAGAAGGTGAAGAGAAAAGTGGGCTGAACTGTGGATTTTGCCGGTCCGAAGGGCGCCGACACTTTGAAGGTTTAAAAAGCGGTTTGACTATTTTGGATATTTAAAGAGACAGCACTCTCAGAGATTCCTGGGGCTTAAAAACACATTCTGCTTTCCAGCAACCCCAAGGACACTCAGGACCTGCAAGACTGAAAAGATACAACATTCCTCTTGTTATTCTTATACCTCACACCCGCTTCGTGAAAGGAGGTATGGCCATCGCCCACTCCCACCTACCTTCTGGGACTACAGAAACTCCATCATAATCTGTGTGCTCAGAAGGAGCCTGGGTGCCCTGCCCTGTCCTCCACCAATCTTTTTTTCCTCTTTTTTATATTTTTATTTTTTTCTTTTTCACTTTCCTTTTTCTGGTAATTAGTTTGCTTGTATTTGTCTGTTTGTAAACAACTA
>NW_006921772.1:3208590-3214138 GCF_000298275.1 Orycteropus afer afer
ATTTCATCAAACATTCAGAGAAGAGCTGACACCAGCACTACCCAAACTATTACAGAGCATATAAAAGGAAAGAATCCTCCCAAGTTCATTTTCTGAAGAAAGCATAACCCTGATACTAAAACCAGGTAAAGACATCAATAAAAAGGAAAACTACAGACCAATACCTTTCATGAATATAGATGTGAAAATTTTCAGAAAAATCCTAGCCAATAGACCCCAACAACATATCAGAAAAACATCCACTTGCAAGGATGGTTGAACATTAGAAAAACAACCAATGTAATACATCACATAAGTAAAATAGAGGAAAAGAATCATGTGATCATCTCAATCAATGCAGAAAAGGCATTTGATAAAATCCAACATACGTTCCTGATAAAAACTCTCAGAAAAATAGGAATTGAAGGGAAATTCCTCAACATAATAAAGGGCATATATGGAAAACCAACAGACAATATTATTCTCAATGGAAAGAGACTGAAATCATTCCCCTTGCTAATGGGAACCAGATAATGATGTCCACTATCACCATTTCTATTCAACATTGCACTGGAAGTCCTAAACCAAAAATCCAAACTCACTGCCATCGAATCACTCTCGAGTCTAGTGACCCCTCCTTGGGTTTCTGAGGATGTATCTCTATGGAAGTAGATTGCCAGATCTTCCTTCCGAGGAGTGACTGGTGGGTTTGAACTGCCAGCCTTCTGGTTAGCAGTCAAATGCCTTAGGCACTATGCCACCAGAGCTCCCAAGTCCTACCCAGGGCAATAAAACAAAAAGGGGAAATGAAAGACATTCAAATGCATAAGGAAGAAGTAAAAGTATTTTATTTGCAGATGATATGGATATAAGCCTATAGATAGAAAACCTAAGAGACTCAGTAAGAAAACTACTGGAACTAATCAAAGGATTTAACAAGGGGCGGGATACAAGATCAACATACAAAAATCAGTTGGGTTCTTCTACATCAGCAAAGAGATCTCTGAAAAGGAAATCTATATCATTTACAATAGCTACCAAAATGACAAAATACTTGGAAATGAATCTTATCAGTGACACAAAACACCTATACAAAGAAAACTACAAAACATTATTTCAAACTTTAAGAAACTATAAGAGATCTCACATAAATAGAAAAACTTACCATGCTCATGGATAGGAAGCTTGAACATCGTGAAAATATCAGTACTACTCAAAGCAATCTATACATTCAATGCAAACCTGATCTAGATTCCATTATCATTCTTTAAGACATGGAAAACACAATCACTAATTATATAGGAAAATAAAAGATCTTGTATAAGTAAAGCACTACTGAAGAAGAAGTAAGAGATCTCACATTCCTGGACCACAAAACCTCCTATACAGCCATAGTTGTCAAAACAACCTGGTATTGGTACAATGACAGACACATAGATTGGTGGAATAGAAATGAGAACCCAGAAATAGATCCATCCACCCATGATCAGCTGATCATTGACAAAGGGCCAAAGTACACTAAATGGGAAGAGATAGTCTCTGTAATAAATGGTGCTGGCAAAAGTGAATATCCATTTCCAGAAAAATGAAGTATGATCCATACCACACACAAAAAACTAACCCCAGATGGATCAAAGACTTAAAACCCAAAACTATGAAGTTCCTCAAAGAAAAAATAGGGACAAACTTAGGAACCCTAATATATGCCATTAATAGACTGCCATATGTAAGTAACAATGCAGAAATAGCAGAAGATAAACTAGATGACTGAGACCTTCTAAAATTTTAATTCTTATGTGCATTGAAAAACTTCTTCAAAAGAGTAAAAAGAGAGCCTACAGATTGGGAAAAAATATTCAACAACAAAATATTGGACAACAAACTTACCTCTAAAGTTTATAGAAAGCTCCCACACCTAAAACATCAAAAAGACAATCCAATTCAAAAATTGGCAGAAGACATGAATGGAGACTTTACCAAAGAAAATATTCAGGCAGCCAACAAACACATGAAGAAATGTTCATGATTATTAGCCATACTCACTCATTGCTGTCGAGTTGATTCTACTCATAGTGACCCCTCTTTGGGTTTCCGAGGCAGTACCTCCATGGACGTAGATTGTCCAACCTTCCTTCTGAGGAGTGGCTGGTGGGTTTGAACTGCCAGCCTTCTGGTTTGCAGTCAAATGCCTTAGGCACTGCGCTACCATACCTCCCATTGTTGTTGTTGTTATGTGCTGTTGAGTCTGACCTGACTCATAATGACCCCTCCTTGGGTTTCTGAGGCAGCATCGCTACAGAAGTAGATTGCCCCATCTTCCTTCCGAGGAGTGGCTGGTGGGTTTGAACTGTCAGCCTCCTGGTTAGTAGTCAAATGCCTTAGCCACTATGCTACCAGAGCTCCTATAGCTCCCATTGTTGTTGTTATGTGCCATCAAATCAGACCTGATTCATAGTGACTCCTTCTTGGGTTTCCGAGGTTGTATCACTACAGAAGTAGATTGCCCAACCTTTCTTCCGAGGAGTGGCTGGGGGTTTGAACCACCAGCCTTCTGGTTAGCAGTCAAGTGCCTTAGGCACTATGCTACCAGAGCTCCCAAGCTCCCATTAGAGGGATGCAAATCAAAGCAACAATGAGCCCAAAAATATTAGCAAAATTCAACAAGACAGAAAATAACAAATGCTGGTGAATATGTGGAGAGATTGGAACCTCATACACTGCTGGTGGGACTGTAAAATGATACAACCACTGTGGAAAATGGTATGGCGATGCCTTAAAAAGTTGGAAATAGAAATATCATTCGATCCTGCAATCCCATTCTAGGTATATATCCTAAAGAAGTGAAAGCTAGGACATGAATAGATATATGTACACCCATGTTCATCACAGCACTATTTACAATAGCAAAGAGATGGAAACAACCTAAGTTCCCATCAACAGATGAATGGATAGCCAAACTATAGTACATATACACAATGGGATACTATGCAACACTAAACGATAATGTAGAATCTGCGAAACACTGCAAAACATGGATGAACTTGGAGGACATTATACTGGAAGAAATAAGTCAATCACAGAAGGACTAATAATGTATTAGTCCATTATTGTAAAAAGTCAAGGAAAAGTTTATATATGGAAGGAAAATGTCTTTGTTGGTTGTGAGGGATGGGAGAGGTGAGGAGGGAAAATTGCTAGATAGGTAAGAAACAAATAATTGATTTGGGTGAAGGGAAAGGTAATATACCGAAAATGAGTGACCAGTATCACAATACTAAGGAAAAGGAAGATGTGGAGAGGTGCAAAGAGGTACAGACAAGAAAGGTAAACACATTTGGATAGGAAATACTGCATTATCAGTAATAACAGACAAACATTAATCTATGAGTCTCTGCAAGTGTGGATAGGCTAAACGATCAAGCATGTCTAGGCAAAAGGGAATATACCCACAACCATATGTAAGTTTGACAGACATTGTATCTACATTCGTATTTATATGTGCTATAAGAATGTGCTGTAAGCTGTGGTGGTGTAGTACCTAAGGCATTTGACAGCTAACCAGAAGGCTGGTGGTTCAAACTCACCAGCCACTCCTTGGAACGACGGCTGGGCAATCTACTTCCATAATGATACCATCTCAGAAACCCAAAGAGGGGTTGCTATGAATCGAATCCAACCTGACATTAAAAAATAAATAAATTATAAGAATGTCCATAAATATAATAGAACTAATAACTAATATATAATAGAATGTCCATAAATATAATAGAACTAATGAAGCAAAGTGATGATAACTTCTTACCCACAGCCAAACACACTGAGGGAGTGAGTCCCTGGGCCCATGGGCTGGGGACCATGGTCGTAGGGGACATCAAGCTCAATTGCCATAACATACTGCACAAAAACATTGTTTGACATTCTACTTTGGTGAATAGGTACTAGGGTCTTAAAAGCTTGCAGGTGACCATCTAAGATGCAACAATTGTTCTCTCCTCATCAGGGACAAAGAAAAATGAAGAAAACCAAAAACACATGGAAACAATTAGTCCAAGGGAGTAGTGTACCATGAGTATCTCAGCCTACATGACTGTGAGACCAGAAGAAATAGATGGTGCCTGGCTACCACTATCACCAACTTAGAAAGGGATCAAAATAGGAGATCCTGGATAGAGTGGGAGAAAAATGTGCAACAAAACTCAAAATTGTAAAAAGATCAGGCTTACCCAGGTGAAACCCCAGAGACTCTGGCCCCTAATCCCCCTTCAGGACTAGAATCAAACTCCCTCCTGTGGCATCTTTCCAAATAACAGACAGGCACATAGGGAACATTTACACCAGGTATGTATACTGTTCAGAACAATTCATCATGGGAGATCAGAAGGGCAGCATTTGCATAGGGAGATGATAGCTCAAAGAGCAGGAATGCATAGGAAAGAAGGCCACAGGGAAAGAGCAAACACAGGGAGGGAGAAAAAAGGGAGCTGTCACATTATGGGGATTGCAGTCAATGTCCCGAAATAAAATGTGTATGAACTGTTGTATGGAAAATGAATTTGCTCTGTAAACTTTCACTCAGAACACAATTTAAAAAAAAATACAAAATTTAATTAAGAAACAGAATTGCCAACAATGGAGGTGGTTATTGCATAGATTCTTTCTTTGAAAGTTGGTTATTAAAGGAAAATAATTAAATTTCTCTCCTTCCTTTCTTATAAAAACTATTTCAGAGTAACCATATAGCTCTATTCAATGAAAGACAACTCTTCTTCATAGAAATATACCTCATAGAACTGTTGAAAGTATGATAGAATTAAAGAATATCATTTTTTAACACTGTTGAGTCAGTTATTCAAGCAAAGAACATTTGTTGCTGTTGTTTGGTTCTATTGAGTCAATTTCTGGGTCATAGCAACCCCATTTGACAGAGTAGAACCATAGTGTTTTCTTGGCTATAATTTCTACAGAGGCAGATCACTAGATCTTTCTTTTGCAGAGCCATAGGTCCGTTTGAACTGCCAACCTTTCCGTTAGCAGAGGAGCTCTTAACTGTTGTGCCACCAGGTCTCCTGAAAGAACCATTAATGGATGCTAAACTATTGAGTGAAAGATTTATGGGAAACTGGATATAGGTAGCCAAAGGGCCATTTGCTATACTTTCAAATCAGTCCATTGCAAAGTGAATATCATAACTGACATTACCATCTGATCAGTTTTTTCATTGTCAATAGTGATGTGTCTTATTCACATTAATAAGATATTTGTCCCAATGCAATGCAGCATAGAATACATGTTGTTGTTGTTGTTGTGTGCCGTTGAGTTGGACCAGACTCATAGTGACCACTTCTTGGCTTTCCGAGGCAGCATCACTAAGGAAGTAGATCACCCAACCTTCCTTCCAAGAAGTGGCTGGAGGGTTTGAACTGTCAGCCTTCTGGTTAGCAGTTGAGTGCCTTAGGCACTATGCTACCAGAGCTCCCATAGAGTACAGAGCATCACATATAAAATTGTTGTTGTTGCTGTTATATGCCGTCTAGTTGGCCCCGACTCATAGCGACCCCTCCTTGGGTTT
>NW_006921772.1:3214242-3226678 GCF_000298275.1 Orycteropus afer afer
GCTACCAGAGCTCCTATAAAATATTCTAGCCAAATATGTTTAACCTAAATCTTAAATCTTTGTCTAATTTTTAGTTTTCATGAAATACAGGTGACAGAGGAACATGTTAAAGAACACTAGGAAGAATCAATCAGATAAATGCAGAAGGTGGGACACTCTGTAAGACCATTGGCCTCTTACTTTAACAAGTCAGTGGCTTGGTGAATGATAAAATTGTGAGAAGAGGGACTATGCTATGTTAAAAGATACCTTGGACTTTTCACTCTGAGTTGATCTGGCTTGAAAAAATACATACTCTAAAAGATTTTAGAAGAATTAAATATGGATGAAGAGTTAGATGAAATTAAAAAGCCACTGTTAATTTTATCAGATGTGTTCATAGTATTGTAATTAAGTAAGGAACATATTTTCAATCTACTTAAGCTACCTTAGGAAAAAATATGAAACAAGTAGGGTAGAATGTTAACAATCATTAAATGTTGGTGATGAGTATATAAGGAATACTCATTATTCTATTCTTTCTACCTTTCTGTATGTTTGATATTTTTCATATAAGAAAAATAAAACCAAAACAAAGAAATATCAATAGGTATGACTCCTGCATGCTCTTTCACTTTCTACTTCCTGATGACTGGGGGATGGTGAGAGCTGGGGCAAAAAAAAAGAACAACGAAACTCACTGTCATTGAGTCGGATCCGACTCATAGTGAGCCTTCCATGGGTTTCTAAGGTGGTATCACTACGGAAGTAGATTGTCCAATTTTACTTCTGAGGAGTGGCTGGTAGATTTGAACCTCCAGCCTTCTAGTTAGCAGTCAAAATGCCTTAGGCACTATGCTGCCTTGAATTCAAAATTGAATCCACAGGTTGAGAACTGCAAAGTCATACTAGCCCTGGATCACCTGTCTACCCAGATGGAAATAAACTTTTATAATCAAGCCATTGCAAAAAATTTAAAAAACAATTTTTAGTGTTGTAAATTTTTGAACTCTCTAAAGAGAAACACTTTCTGAGCCCAAAGCTCCCAATCTCCCATCTCACACTGTTGAGAAAAAGCTTGAGACCTTATGCGGCAGGCAAGAGTGGAGCTCATGTAACAACTTGCTGCAACATACATTTTTAATTTCCAACAAAAGCTGGCAAAGAATTTCTTTGATTTATCTCACTAATGATCAAAAGACTTGCCTCCAGGTAGGTGACTTATGAAATAGAAATGAAGCTGCCCTGAGGACTCAAGAGTCATTAATAAAAATTTACATAAATGTGTTTTCCAAATAATCAGTCTCACCAATTATGAGCAAAGAGAAAATCATCATACACAGAATTATTTGAATATAAGAAAGCTGTTCTCAAGAACCATGAATAGAATATATGCATAAAATATATTCTTGGCAGGATCCTGACTAGTATAGATTTCTAGACATAATTTGTAATGTGCAGCAAAAATTATAATTATATATTTAATTTGTTTGGGAATTATGCCGAAGACCATTATTACAGGGTCACTTATTTAGTGCTATAAAAATTTTATATATTAAGAAGTGTTTGATGTGTCTAAGACAACACATGTGGTAATACCTCCCAACTCTCTAACAGTACTCATCTTTAATGTTGAGTTTGTTTCATGAACGCTTGAGTGGAATAGTATTCTGGGCAATGATTGTTCATTAATACAAACAAACATTAAGCCACCTACGAAGAACCAAGCTGTGATCAGAGACTAAAAGCAGTGATTAAAAATTGAGCAGGATGCTGTTCCTACACAGAATTGGAAAGTGTTTGAGTCTTGTATTTAGTACATTCTCACCCTCAATTTTAGAAGTATCTATCTCTCTTAGGAACTCTGGAGGCACAATGTTTAAGCATTTGGCTGCTAACCTAATCTGTCTTCTTCTGCAGTTGGAACCCACTAACCACTCCCCGGGGAGCAAGATGTGGCAGTCTGCTTACATAAAGATTTACAGTGGTGGAAACCCTGTGGGGTAATTCCACTCTGTCCTATAGGAATGGACTTGGCAACAATAGGGTTGGACCATCCACCTCATATATTTTAATTCCTCTATCCAGTTGGCTAAGCCTCAGCTGCATCTAGGCATCAGGGATTCTTGGCTCACTGCAAACACTCAAGGAGGTATATTGTGACAACATTAGCATTGCTTAGGACCTATCTGAACAACAACTCACCACTTGTCTGCCATTTTGTCAACTGTGTGACTTGTGTGTTGCTGTGAGGCTGGGAGCTATGCCACTGGTATTTCAAGTATCAGCAGGGTCACCCATGGTGACCTACATTTCAGTAGGGCTTCCAGACTAAGACAGACTAGGAAGAAGGACAGGCCTATCCATGTCTGAAAAAATTTCTAGCAGAAAATCTAATGAATAGCAGTGAAACACCATCTGACATACTACTAGAAAACTTTATGAATAGGGGTGATTCATTGTCTAATATAGTGCAAGAAGATGAGCCTCTCAGATTAGAAGGCACTCAAATATGACTGGGTAAATCTCAGAGTAGAGTCAGCTTTAATGATGTGGATGAAATAAAGCTTTCAGGACCTTCATATACTGATGGGGCATGGCTCAAAATAAGAAGAAACAACTGCAAACGTTCATTAATAATCAGAACATGGAATAAACAAAATACGAATCTCAGAAAATTGTAAATCAAAAATGAAATGGAATTCATGAATATTGATATCCTAGGCATTAATGAGCAGAAATGAATGGTTTGGCCATTTCGAATCCTACAATCACATAGTCTACTACGCCAGGGATGACAAATTGCAGAGGAATGTCATCCCATTTACTATCAAAAAGAATATTTCCATTTCTTTCCTGAAGTACAATGCTGTCAGTGATAGGATAATATTCATATACCTACAAAGAAGACAAGTTAATACAACTATAGCTCAAATTTATGCACCAACCACTAAAGCCAAAGGTGAAGGAAATGAAGGAAGAAACTTACCAACTTCTGCAGTCTGAAACTAACCAAACACACAATCAAGATATATTGATAACTACTGGTGATTGGAAGGTGAAAGTTGGAAACAAAGAAGCATTGGTAGTGGTAGTTGGAAAATATGGCCTTGGTAATAGAAATGACTCTGGAGATCACATGATTAAATTTTGCAAGATCAACATCTTATTCCTTACAAACACATATTATCAACAATATGAACAGCAACTATACACGTAGATCTTGCCAGATGGAATACACAGGATTCAAATCGATTGCATCTGTGAAAAAAGGCAATGGAGAAGTTCAATGTCATTTATTGTGGTATGTGGAACAGACCATCAATTATTCCTGTCCAAGTTCAAGATGAAGAGAAAGAAAATTTAAACAAGTCCACAAGAGTCAAAATATGATCTTGAGTATATACCACCTGAATTTAGAGACCATCTGAAGAACAGATTTGACACATGGAATACTAATGACCAATGAGTTGTGGGATGACATCAAGAACACAAGACATGAAGAAAGCACAAGGTCATTAAAAAGACAGGAAAGGAAGAAAAGACCAAAATGGATGTCAGAAGAGACTCAGAAACTTGCCCTTGGGTGGAGAGTAGCTAAAGCAAATGGAGAAATAATGAAATAAAAGAGCTGAACAGAATATTTATTTTGAGAAGACAAAATAAAGTATTATAATGAAATGTGCGAAGACCTGGAGTTAGAAAACCACAGGAAAAAAACATGTTCACTATTTCTCAAGCTGAAAGAACTGAATAAAAAACTCAAACCTCAAATTGCAATAACAAAGGATTCTATGGGCAAAATATTGAAAGATGCAGGAAACATCAAAAGAAGATGGGAGGAATACACAGTCACTGTATTAAAATAGAATTGGTTGACATTCAGCCATTTCAAGAGGTAGTGTATGATCAAGAACGAAGGGTATTAAAGGAAGAAGTCCAAACTGCACTGAAGGAAATGATGGAAAACAAGGAAACAAGAGGACAGGATATCCATTGAAATCTTTCAGCAAATGATTCAGCGCTGGAGGTGCTTACTCGTTTATGACAAGAAATTTGGAAGAAAGTTACATAGCCAATCAACTGGGAGAGATCGATATTTGTGCCTATTCCAAAGAAAGATCATCCAACAGAATGTGGAATTTATCAAATAATATCATTAATATCACATGCAAGTAAAATTTTGCTGGAGACAATTCAAAAATGGTTGTAGCAGTGTATTAACAAAGAACTTCCAGAAATTCAGGTTAAATTCAGAAGAGGACATGGAATAAAGGATATAATTATGATGTCAGATGGATCTTGGCTGGAAGCAAAGAGTACCAGAAAAATGTTTATCTCTGTTTTATTGACTATGCAAAGTCATCTGCCTGCATGAATCATAAAAATTATGGACAACTTTGTGAAGAATGGGAATTCCAGGACACTTAACTTTGCTCATGAGAAACCCTGTGCATAGAATAAGAAGTAGTCATTTGAACAGAACAAGCAAATACTGCATGGTTTAAAATCAGGAAAAGTATGTGCCCAGTTTGTATCCTTTCACCACACTTACTCAATCTATATGTTGAGCAAATGATCTAAGAAACTGGACTCTATGAAGAAGAAGGCAACATTAAGATTGGAAGAAGAGTACTTAACAACCATAACAACAGCGGGGCAATCTACTTCCATAGTGATACTGCCTTGGAAACCCAAGGAGGGGTCACTATGAGTCGGGTCCAGCTTAACAACCTGTGATACGCATCTGTGATATGCACCTTACTGGCTGAAAATGAATGTCTTTAAGAACTTACTGATGTAGATCAAAAACTTCAGTATCGATTACACCTCAACATAAAGAGAACAAAAATCCTCACAAATGGACTGTGGTGGTTACGTTTGTGTGTCAACTTGGCTGGGCCTGGTTGAGTGGCTGGGCAGCTGGTGGTAGTTACTCCCCATGATAAGACTGGTAATCAGTTCCATGGTGGGATCCACCACAAGCAGCTGAGTAGCTGCCTTTGGGATGTGGTCTGCTTCCTATATATAAGGAGAAGCCTTGGGGATATTTCTAGTTTATGGCACACTTGGACCCTGCATATAGCCATGTCATTGCTCAGCAGCCTACCATGCTCTGCCAACCTTGGGACTTACAATGGACTTAAGTTAATGGCCTGCCTTGTTGTTTGGTAACATTAGGACTGTGCCTTTTTAGTTGTCAACCTTGCAGCTTCTCAGCCTCAACAGCTGTCTGAGTGAAGAAATGCCTCTAGCTTCAGTGGGCTGGGAGCAGGAGGCAGAGCTAGACCCCAAGGTTGAGGGACTTTCACCCAGTCCCTAGAGCTTGGCACTTTGAACTTGGACTTAAAGCCTCCAAATTGTAAGAATAAACTCCTGTTTGTTCAGGCCATCCCATTTGTGACTTATTCTTTCCAGAGTGGCATTAGGGAACCAGAACATGGACCAATAAGCAACATCTTGATAAATGCAGAAAAGATTGAGCTTGCCAGAGATTTTGTTTTACTTGGGTCTAAAATCAACCCATGGAGTAGCAGTTCTGAAATCAAACAGTATATTGCATTGGGAAAATGTAGTGCAAAAGACATCTTTAAAGTGTTAAGGAGCAAAGATATCAATCACTTTGAAGACTAAGGTGTGCCTGACCCAAGCCATGGCATTTTCAATCACTTCATATGCATGTGAAAGCTGGACAATGAATAAGAAAGACAGAAGAATTGTTGCATTTGAATTGTGGTGTTAGTGAATACTGACAATTCCATGGATTGCCAGAAGAACAAAGAAGTCTGTCCTTGAAAAAGTGCAGCCAGAATGCTCCTTTGAAGTGAGAATGGTCATATTTCCTCTCACCTACTTTGGTCATGCAGTCAGAAGGGACTAGTCCCTGGAGAAGGATATCATTCATGCTTAGTAAAGTGGAGGGTCAGAAGAAAATAACAAATGCTGTCAAGGTTGTGGATAGATCGGAACTCATACACTGCTGGTGGGAATGCAAAATCATATATCCACTGTGGAAAATGGTATGGCGTTTCCTTTAAAAACTGAAAATAGAAATACTATTTGATCCAGCAATTCCATTACTAGGAATATGCCCCAAAGAGGTGAGAGACTGGACACAAATAGACATATGCACACCCATGTTCACTTCAGCACAAGTCACTATAGCAAAGAGATGGAACCACCCTAATGCCCATCAACAGATGAATGGATAACCAAACTATGGTACATTCACACAATGGAATACTATACTACATTAAAGAATAATGAAGAATACATGAATCATCTCACAACATGGATGAATTTGGAGGACATTATGCTCAGTGAAATTAGTTTTAGTGAGTTATGCTGAGTGAAATAGGTCAATCACAGAAAGACAAATATTGCATGAGTCCATTATTATAAAAAGTCAATGAAGGATTTACTCAGGAAAGGAAATTCACTTTGCTGGTTACTGAGGATAAGAGAGAAGGGGAGGGAAAATTTTGGACTAGTTGGGGGTCACATGCTGATTTGGGTGAGGTGAAGGGCAGTATAGAGAGTCTGTGACTGGCACGGTGACATTGGGGATAGGAAAGACACAGAAACTTACACAAAAGATATAAACAACAGAGGCAAATACTATTACATATACAATACTGCACTACCACTGGCACCAAACACTAGGCTACAGGTAAATGAATAGATAGGAGAGAAGATCAGGTGAGAGTAGGTGAATAGGAATATACTCAAGACCAAGGATAGATCTGGCTGAAGATAATTTTACATATGCACTTGTGCTACAAAATTATCCACATACATTACAGAAGCAACAGAAGACAGGGTTGGAGTAGCTTCTCAAAGACAACCAAAGACCTTGAGAGAGTGAATCACCAGGCCTGCAGGCTTGGGACCATAGTCTTGGGGGACATCATGCTAAAAATCATAATACTAAAAAGTACTAAAAATCTTGTTCTAAATCCTACTTTGGTGAATAACAACTGGGGTCTTAAAAGCTTTCAAGCAGCTATCTAAGATGCAACTATTGGTCTTCTCTCACCTGTAGCAAAGAAGAATGATGAAAATCAAAGTCATCTGGAAACAATTAGTCCAAAAATAAGATGGACCATGAGGACCTCAGCTTTCAGAACCCTGAGACCAGAAGCACTAGATGGTACCTGGCTACTAATGCCAGCCGCTCAGAAAGGGATCAAAATTGGAGATCCTGGAGAGTGGGAAGAAAAATGTGGGATAGAATTCAAAAACACAAGATGACCAGAATTACTGGTTGCATAGAGACTGGTGAAACTCCCAAGACGATAGCCCCAGGTTACCCTTCAGGCCTAGAAATGGATTCACTTCCATAGATTGGCTCTCAGCCCAACAGTAGAAAGACCTATATGCAGAACACCTACCCCAGGAAGATGCATCCACCTACTCTTGGGAGATGTACCCCTTAGATCAACCAGCCATGAGACATTAGAGGGACAGTATTCACATAGAGGGAAAGCTGGACAGACCGTAATGCATAGCTAAGACAGGCAAAGGAAGGGGGTAGTCAAAAGGAGGAGATTTTTTTTTAATGGTTGGTGATGGTAATTGGAGCAGTGAAATCAAATGTGGATAAACTGTTGAATGTAAAATAAATCTGCCTTGTAAATTTGCACCCAAAGCACAATTTAAAAACAAAACAAAACAAAAAAAAGCACAATAACAACAAAAAAAAGTGGAGCATCAGAGAAAAAGAAGACCCTCATCGATATGGCGTGACACAGTAGGTGCAAGGACAGGCTCCAGCATAGCAAGGATTGTGATTGTAGCTCAGGACCTGGTGGTGTTTCATTCTGTTGTACATGGGGTCACTATGAGTCAGAGCTGACTCAATGGCAACTAACAACAAGAAGGGTTTCTTGGAACCTCTTCATTCTCATTCAAACCTGTCATAATCCAGAATGATGAAATTCTGTAGAATTTCTTCAGAAGACTTCTAGAGACAAAGAATTTAACTATACAGAGTGAGTATTCTTACATTAAATGACAAATCATAATGACAAAATTCTTAAGTTGCAACTGCATAAAGATGAGTCAATGTCCATCATATTCAGTCTTACCTTGACCATCAACTCACTAAACAACTCATCCTCAGCAGAACTGAGAATACAGTGGGAATGGGAGAGGGTTTAAGAGGAAAGTCAAGTTAGAAATGGGAAGGGGTTGAGAAAAGCATATGTGAATTAAAAATGAAGCAAGGTTTTTTTTTTCTTTTGCTTGATTTGTATTAGTCACAATACTTTTACTTGCAATAACATTAAAAGAAAACATAAAATTCTTATATTTCCTAAAGGGGAACCTAAGAAATAATGTACTGTCCCTGATTAAAAGTAACTCTAACAGGAATATCCAGAATATACTATATGCATATTTTTATTTCTTTTTGTTTTAAATGATAAATTTACCCACAACTAAGTATTACTGTTTTTAAATTTTTGGGGGGTCCATTTCACAATAACAACTGTAACTAAAAGTTCTATATTTTTTATACTTAGCTGTCTTTGGCAGTATTTGAGAGTGAATGCAAAACTTCTGGGAAAAAAAATAGAAAGAGAAACAGGGGTTAGAATAAGAATATACACAATGGTGCTAAGTGTTTCAAGATTTTCATTGATTCTCTTTTTCTCAGTGAAATTTCAGGCACAACATTGGTTTTAGCCAATAAAAATTTTGGCACTATGTATGTAGTTCTTCCTAATGAATTAAACTGTCTCACCTTTATGGTACCAAATAATTACTCTAGATTTATTTATATCAGTAGTTGCTAAATATTTAGTTCATGATCTAGGAGGATTTTAGAAGGTCCATGACTTAAAAAAAAATGAAGTATAACATAATTATTTTATCATGAGTTTAATTTTATTAAAAAAAAACAACTATGCTTTATTATAATGGTATGTCCTCCCTTCTTTTTAATATTGAAATAAATCCTTCCCTTTTTAGAAACAATGGTGACGTAGATAGTAATTGTTTAATGTGTGCTTAATGTTTTAAATTTAACAAAATAAAAAGATGGCACACATATGTTGCTTTCTGCACTCCCCTTCCCGCCCCCCCCCCATACACAGTGGGATGACAGATTTTACTCATACTGGAATTACCAAAGTCTAAAGTTGACTGCTCCTATTCTACTCTTTCCTTCAAATGTTGTTTTCTAGAAGGTAACTGAATTGGACTAGTGCAGTAAAGAAAGTGTCAAATTCCAAAGATGCTAGGGTTTTCTTTTTCCATTTTTCTTTTTCTTTTAACCATCAGCTCAGTTCTTATTAAAAGAACACTTCTTCTTTAAGCATGACTCTCACTAGCAGAGCTCCACCCAGGTTCCAGTCGAGAAGGCAGAGAGAGCTTCTCAGCTTGGATTAGTTATTTTCAATATCTCAATCTTCCAGCAAGTGCTGATGTAGCATGACTCAAAATGGAAAGAACAGCTGCAAAGGTCCATTAATAATCCAAACATGGAATGTACGAAGTATGAATCTAGGAAAATTTGAAGTTGTCAAAAATGAAATGAAGCACATAAAGCTTGATATCCTAGGCATTAGTGAGCTGAAATGGACTGTTTTTGGCCATTTTGAATCAGACAACCATATGGTCCACTATGCCGGGAACAAAAAATTGAAGAGGAATTGCATGGCATTCATCATCACAAAGAAGGTTTCAAGATCTATCCTGAAGCACAGTGCTGTCAGAGATAGGATAATATTGGTGTGCCTACAAGGAAGACCAATTAATACTGTTATTACTCAAATTTACACACCAAACACCAAAGCCAAAGATGAGGAAATTGAACATTTTTACCAACTTCTGCAGTCTGAAATTGACCAAACATCCAATCAAGATGTATTGATTATTACTGGTGATTGGAATGCAAGTGTTGGCAACAAAGAAGAATCACTAGTAGTTGGAAAATATGACCTTGGTGATAGATATGATGCTGAAGATCACATGGTACAATTTGGTGAGACCAATGACTTAATTCATTGCAAATATCTTTTTTCAACAACATAAACAGCAGCTGGGGTTCACCAGATGGAATACACAGGAATCAGATCAATTACATCTGTGGTAAGAGGCAACAGAGAAGGTCAATATCTTCAGCCAAAACAAGGCCAGGAGCTGACTGTGGAATAGACCATCAACTGCTCACATGCAAGTTCAAGTTAAAGCTGAAAGGAATTAAAATAAATCCCGGAAAGCCAAAATATGATGTTGATTATATTCCACCTGAATTTAGACACGATCAAAAGAATAGATTTGACACACTGAACATCAATGAACAAAAATCAGATGAATTGTGGGATGACATCAAGAACATCATCCATGAAGAAAGCAAAAGGTCATTAAAAAGACTGGGAGAAAGGAAAGACCAAAATGGATGTGAGAAGAGACTCTGAAACCTGCCCTTGAATGGAGAGTTGCTAAACCAAATGGAAGACATGACAAGATAAAAGAGCTGAACAGAAGATTTCAAGGAGCAGCTCAAGAAGACAAAGTCAAGTATTATAATCAAATGTACAAAGACCTGGAGTTAGAAAATCAAAAGGGAGAACATGCTCAGCTTTTCTCAAGCTGAAAGAACTGAAGAAAAATTCAAGCTTTGAGTTGCAATAGTTGACTGATAACCAGAAGGCTGGTGGTTCAAACCCACCAGCCACTCCTCAGAACGAAGGTTGGGCAATCTACTTCCGTAGTGATATGCCTCGGAAACCCAAGGAGAGGTCGCTATGAGTTGGGTCTGACTCGAGGGCACATAACAACAACAACAACATGCACAAAATATTGAATGATGCAGGAAACATCAAAAGAAGATGGACAGAGTGCTCAGAGTCATTGTATCACAAAGAAATGGTCAATGTTCATCTATTTCAGGAGGTGGCATATGATCAGGAACCAATGGTATTGAACAAAGAAGTTGAAGCTGCACTGAAAGAACTGGTGAAAAACAAGGCTCCAGGAATTAAAAGAATACTCATTGAGATTGTTTCAACAAATGGATGCCATACTGGAGGCACTTACTTGTCTATGCCAAGACATTTGGAAAACAGCTACCTGGTCAACTGGCTGGAAGAGATTCATATTTGTACCGATTCCAAAGAAAGGTGATCCAACAGAACATGGAAATTATTGAACAATATCATTAATATCACACACAAGAAAAATCCTTCTGAAGATAAGTGAAAAATGGCTGCAGCAGTATATTGACGGGGAACTTCTAGAAATGCAAGATAGATTTAGAAGATGAGGAATATCATTATTGATTTCAGATGGATCTTGGCTGAAAACAAAGAATACCAGAAAAATGTTTACTTGTGTTTTATTGACTATCCAAAAGCTTTTAACTGTGTGTTGTTGTTGTTATGTGCTGTTGAGTTGGACCCAACTCATAGTGACCCCTCCTTGGGTTTCTGAGGCAGTATCATGGAAGTAGACTGCCCCATCTTCCTTCTGAGGAGTGGCTGGTGTGTTTGAACCTCCAGCCTTCTGATTAGCAGTCAAGTGCCTTAGGCACTATGCTACCACAACTCCCTTTAATAGTGTAGATCATAACAAATTATGGATAACACTGAGAAGAATGGGAATTACAGAATATCATTGTGCTGATGAAGAACATGTACATGGGCCAGGAGGTTGTTGTTTGAACAGAACAAGGGGATACTGCATGGTTTAACATCAGGAAAGGAGTGTTCTATCCTTTCACCATACTTATTCAATCTGTATGCTAAGCAAATAATCTGAGAAGCTGAATTATATGAAGAAGAATGTTGCATCAGGATTTGAGGAAGCCTACTTAAAGATGTGCAATATGTAGACGACACAACCTTGCTTACTGAAAGTGAAAGTGACTTGAAGCACTTACTGATGAAGATTAAAGATTATAGTCTGAAGTAGGGATTACATCTCAATGTAAAGAAAATGAAAATCCTAACAACTGGGCCAATGAGCAACATCACAATAAATAAAGATTGAAATTGTCAAATATTTCATATTGCTTTGTTCTACAATCAACACCAATGAAAGTAGCAGTCAAGAAATGAGACAACATATTGCATTGGGAAAATCTGCTGCAAAAGACCTCTTTAAAGTGCTGAAGAGCAAGGATGTCTCTCTGAAGACTAAGGTGAACCTAACCCAAGCTATGGTGTTTTTCAATTGCCTCAAATGTATGTGAAAGCTGGACAATGAATAAGGAAGACCAAAGAAAAGTTGATGCTTTTGAGTCATGGTGTTGGCGAAGAATACTGAAAGTACCATGGACTGTCAGAAGAATGAACAAATCTGTCCTGGAGGGAGTGCAGTAGGAATGCTCCTTGGAAGTGAGAATGGCCAGACTACATCTTATCTACTTTGGTCATGTTGTCAGAAGCAACCATTCCTTGGAGAAGGTAAAGTGACTGGGTTTCTGAGCAGTAAATCTTTTTTTTTTTTTTTT
>NW_006921772.1:3227728-3242093 GCF_000298275.1 Orycteropus afer afer
ACCCGACTCACAGCGACCCCTCCTTGGGTTTCCGAGGCAGTATCACTACGGAAGTAGGATTGCCCAACCTTCCTTCCGAGGAGTGGCCAGTGGGTTTGAACCGCCAGCCTTCTGGTTAGCAGTCAAGTGCTTTAGCCACTATGCTACCAGAGCTCCCAATAGAGATAACACCTTGGAAATCCAAGGAGGGGTTGTTATGAGTTGGAACGAACTTGACGGCAATGAGTTTGGTTTTTAGTCTGGAAGCTCAGTTAGGACATGATCTTGGTTCATGAGCTGATGAATGACTTTCTCTGTGAATTCTCTTTTTATTTATGTTACTTTTCAGAGTCTATTTTTGATTCAATTTCCTTCAAGTTACCAGTTAATAAGTTTGCTCCTCTTTGATTTATCTTCTTCTTCTATCCATCTTCCTGAGATGAAGTGCAAGAAGGTTAGAAATTAAGCAGTACTCAGAAACCCAGCCTTAAAGAGGCTTTGTAAACAGACTCTTTGTTTATATTGTCAGTGTGGTCATTGATTCTATCCACAGGTGCAGGGCTGTCAGTATGGTCACTGGTGACACCTGAGTCCTCATCTAGCTCTTGGGGGACATCATGCTCAATTGGCACAACATAGTACATAAAAATTTTGTTCTACATCCTATTTGGTGAGTAGCAACTGGGATCTTAAAAGCTTTCTAGTGGTCATCTATGATGCAACTATTGGTCTCCTCTTGTCTACAGCAAAGAAGAGTGAAGAAAATCAAAGGTATTTGGAAACAAGGATAAGATGGACCATAAGGACCTCAGCCTTCACAACCCTGAGAATAGAACTAGATGGTGCCTGGCTACCAATGCCAACCACTTGGAAAGGGATCAAAATTGGAGATCCTAGATAGAGTGGGAAGAAAAATGTGGAAAAAACTCAAAAACACAAAATGATCAGAATTACTGATCAGATAGAGACTGGTGGAATCCCGAGACTATGGCCCTGGGTTACCATTTGGGCCTAGATACGGACTCACTTCCATGGAATGGCTCTCAGCCCAATAGGAGAAAGACTTACATGCAGAACACCTACCTCAGGGCAATGTACCCACCTACTCTAGGGAGATGGACCCCTTAGATCAATCAGCCATGAGCACCAGGGGGGCAGCATTCACCTAGAGGGAAAGCTGGACAGACAGGAATGCATAGTTAAGAAGGGCACATGGAGGGGTAATCACAGGGAGGGAAGGGGAGGAGAGTTTTATATGGTTGGGGATGGTAATCTGGTAGAGAAATCAAATGTGCATAAACTATTGAATGTAAATAAAATTTGCTTTGTAAATTTGCACCCAAAGCACAATTTAAAAAAAAAAAAGTGTTTACTGATACAAATACTTATTTTTGGTAGCAGAAAATTGTTTCCAATTTGAGAAGATCAGAGCTTCTCAGTAAATTTAAAAGAGTTTTCTTCAATTACACAAAAAGGTTTCAAGAGGCTGTTTTATTTCTGGGCTCTTCACTATGACTTCAGAGTAATCATTTTCAGATTAATGAATCCTTCTCTCTTTGAAATTATCAATTTTTCTTTTATTAGGAAATCTGAAGTTAGCTAGAACTCAGCTGCAGAACATAAGGGAGGAGGAAAATCCTGATGATGGGAAGCAATGCTTAATTTTTCAATATGTGTAATTAACACATACATAGTTTTTAAAAGCAGGGAGCTGGGATGATGGCAACCAGTATGAAAACATGTGTAGCTAAGTAACCTTCAGTTTCTTTACTTTAGTAAAATTTCACCTTGGTAGAAAATAGTATTGTTACTCTTTCCATGTAGGTCTGTTTCTTATACATCATCACTTCACCTTCTAGAATCCTTAGTTTGAAGTCCTTATAATTACTTAAATGATCTAACTGGAAAAGCTAATTTTAAGAACAGGAATAATGAACATTTTATACTATTTTTATTTAAAAAATATATGATGTGACTATGGATTTAAACTCTTCAATCAATATGTTTGGAAATTTTAACTCTAGTGCCACAATGATTAAAGTAATGGGCTGCAATGAGCTACTAAGCAAAAGGTCAGCAGTTTGAACCCACCAGGCACTCTGTGGAGAAAGATGTGTGAGTTTGCTTCCGTGAAGATTTACAACCTTAGAAACTCTGTATAATCATGTTGGCAATAGTTTGGTTGGTCTTCCTCGGAAGGAAGGTTGGGCAATCCTACTTCTGTAGTGATACTGCCTCGGAAACCCAAGGAGGGGTCACTATGAGTCGGGGCCGACTCCACGGCACATAACAACGACAACAACAACAAGCATCCTAAGGGTAAGAAAGGAACCCTGGTGGTACAGAGGTTAAAAGGCCAAAAGGTTGGTGGTTAGAACCTACCAGATACTCTGCGGGAGAAACACTTTGCAATTTGCTTCCAGAAAGATTTATAGCCTTGGAAACCCGATGGAACATTTCTACTGTGTCTTATAGGTTAGCAACTGGTGTGTTTGACAGGTTTTAAGGATAGAATTTCAAGTGTAAAATTATAAGCTTTCTAAAATACTTTTTTGAATAAACATTCCAATATTACAATGTTTTACAAAGAATTCATGCTTCATTCTCCCTCAGAAAATTTCATTCTTGGATCTCTCTACTTCATGAATACCTATATATACATTTTTTTATTTTTTTTTTCTTTTTTACCCCATCTCTCTCACACACATGGGAGTTCTGGTAGCATAGTGCCTAAGGCATCTGACTGCTAACCCGAAGCCTGGTGGTTCAAACCCACCAGCCACTCCTCTGAAGGACGATAGCAATCTACTTCCCTAGTGATGTTGTTGTTGTTGGCCATCGAGTTGGACCGATTCATAGCGACCCCTCCTTGGGTTTCCGAGGCAGTTATCACTATGGAAGTAGATCGCCCCATCTTCCTTCCGAGGAGTGGCTGGTGGGTACCCCCTTGGAAACCCAAGGAGGGGTTGTTCTGAGTTTGTGAGTTTGGTTTTGTTTTGGTCTCTCACACACACTTACTTTTGAAACAGATTTTGTTGTTCTTGTTGTTGTTTAAATTTTTACCGTGACTCTCCCATATCTAATTTGATTCCAGTTTGTTGATCAAAAACGACCTTTTGTGCAGCTACCATTCATTTTCCCAGCCTCTCCAGGGCCCCCACGAAGGCCCCAACCCAATTCCTGCAGCTTAGTTCCCTCACTCCCGCCTCTCTTGTCACACATTCTAGAATCCCTACTTTTCGTCAAAGGTACTTTCCTGTTTCCCCGGCAGATGAGAGGATCAAGAGCCTCCTCTCTGGAGTTGGAGCTGCTTAGCAGGGCACACTGGCCAGACGCTACCCAGGGAAGAGCCAGAGAGGGGGCCTGGGAGGTTCCATGACCTTGAGGCCGGGACTGGGTTTAACCGCAGCTTGGAGGGAGAAGGATGAGGGCGAAACCCACGAAGTTCTTCACAGAAGAGGGAGCTAAGTCTGGAGTGGGAGGCAGCTCCTTCCAGCGGACGCGGCGGTCACTGGGAAGCCGTTCGCAGGGCCGTTGCGCGTTCGAGAGGAGCTCCTGGACCTTTGAGTTTGGCGCGGCGAGGGCGGGGATCAAAACACGCGGGACAGGGCGGAGGCGGCTGACGGAGGCGTGGTTCTGAAACCCTGCCTGGTTTTGGCCGGTCGAAGTGAGAAGTGGCTGCATTTCTCAGGAATTGCCACCTTACTAGCTTCTCCCTGGCTCAAATTCAGCCTCCAAGTTGCAGCTGCCAGAAAAGTTCCCCCGAGGGAGGAGATCATCTGCTCAACCTGCTTCTGAGAGTGATGGGGTTTGCAGGGCGGCAGAGACACTGAGAACTAACCAAGCTCGCTCGGAGAGAGGGTTGGAAAGCGTCTGTAAAGGACGTGGTCACGGCTCGGGGGAGGTGCTGGGGCAAATTCCGAGGCCCCTGCTAGTGATTGCCTTGATTTCCAGCAGCAGCCCAGCGTTCTTTGGTCTACAGCCTCCAGGTGTACCGAGTTTTCAGCGCTCCCTGGTGACACTTTTCTCCGTGCAAACCTCTGATTCTGTTTCGCGGGATCCGCCAAAACTGCAGGTGCTCGCTCTGAACAGCGAAGTCTGGCGGAATCCTCGGAGAGCTGCGTCTGGAAAAGAAGGTCGCTGGTCGGACTGGGGTCAGTGTTGCCTTCTGGCTCTGCGGAACCCATGCTTCCATCATGGCTAACAGGACTAGGGGCTGGAATGGTCTGCCTGCACGTCTTGCAGAAACTCCTGTTCCCTTACTTCTGGAACGACTTCTGGTACTTGCTGAAGGTGGTACGCTACGGAATACGGCTGGAGATGTTCAGAGTGAGAGGGGAGATTTTCACTGTGCTTGATAAATTCCTGAGCCTTGCTAAAAAGCAGCCCCACAAACCTTTCATCGTCTATGAAGGAGACATCTATACCTATCAGGATGTGGACAAAATGAGTAGTAGAGTGGCCAACGTCTTTCTGAACCATTCTACGCTGAAAAAGGGGGACACCGTGGCCATGCTGATGAGCAATGAACCTGACTTTGTCCACGTGTGGTTCGGTCTGGCCAAGCTGGGCTGCGTGGTGGCCTTCCTCAACTCCAACATCCGCTCCAACTGCCTCCTGCATTGCATCTGCAGCTGTGAACCCAGGGCTCTTGTAGTGGGCTCAGGTAGAGTATGGCTTTTGGTGCCCCTGGCAGACCCTACTTTCTTTCTCTGCTCTCCTTTTTCGTTAGAACCGTTCGAATTAATGGTTTGGGTGTGTGATCCAGTGTACATGTTAAGGGTATAGAATGGTTTTAAGTTTCCACTACTGGTTGCAGATTAGTAAGTACCAATATTGTTACAGTAAACTTTTATGAAATCTCTGTTTCCTACTCTTTTGGGGAGAGGCAGTTTTCTAAATGGTACCTTCAGTGAGTTCAGGAATGTGGAGAGCTAGAACTTGGCAAGTTCTAAATTTTACCAATTATTAGAAAATACGTGGTGAGTAGAAAAGTCACGTTGACTTCTTTGTGGAATATCGACCTGCCTCTAATAGGAAGTCAAGGTTGACTGCATTTGCAAAACAGAAAAGTTTAGTCTGAAATGCACGAATTCCTATCTTCATGTTTGCTCTTATTTTATACTGCCCGCAAGCTAGGATTGTCTTGCCAAGGTTGGGCTACCATCTGTGAGCCAGTGGGTGGGGGCTCCTGACAATTCTAGACCTTATGCTTTCTCTTCCTTCTTCCCCATTTCTGTATCATTTTCTTTCAGTTCTTGCCTTAGTTTTGCTCCCCTATGTAGTTAAGATCACTTTAGATACATATATTTACATCCATTACAAAGAAAAGTCTTTGGGTTACTATCTTATTTAACATTTAAGAAAAGAGTTGCTTACAAATGGAGTTGAATTATGAAAAAGGATACGTATTTGGTATAATCTAAATGGTTTGTGTTAATTCTTGTTATATTGGCAGGCCAATGACCTTAGTGAAAATATTTAAGTATTTTGCATTAATAGATACATAAAAACCCATTGTTGTTGATTCTGAGTTATAGTAACACTGTAGAGAGGGTAGAACTGCTCCATAGGGTTTCCACAGTTGTATTCCGTGAAGCAGCTGGTAGATTCCAACTCTCAGTCTTTTGCTTAGCAGCTAAACACTTTAACCACTGTGCCATCAGGGCTCCTTAATAGATATATATTGATACCTAATATAGAGGTTTTATGAGCTCTGCTTGTCCAGTGGTTAAGGCATTCGTCTGCTAACCAAAAGGCCAGTGGTTTGAACCCACCAGCTACTCACAGGGGGAAAGATGAGGCCATCTGCTTCCATAAACATTTAATAGCCTGGGAAAACCTGTGGGGCAGTTCTCCACTGTCCTATAGGGCCTGTAAGAGTCAGAACTGACTCTATGGCAGTGAGTTTAGGTATTATACCCACCAGCCACTCCTCGGAAGGAAGATGGGGCAATCTACTTCTGTAGTGATACTGCCTAGGAAGCCCAAGGAGGGGTCGCTATGAGTCGGGGCCGACTCGACGGCACATAACAACAACAACAACATAGAGGTTTTAGATTCACAGAGCAATATGGAAAAATAATCACTTGTACATCAGTGGTCCCTAAAGTTAAGAATATTCTAGATAACATTTATCAGATAATATTTGCACAGCACATAAAAATTAAGCAATATACAGATAAGGGGCTAGCTGTTCAAGGTTTCACTCATCCTAGTTCCTGTTGTCCTTCCACCTCAACTTGTGACCTGATAAAGTAGCAAAATGTGTATTCTTAAATACAGATTTTATCTTATTTAAGCTACTGGAGTGGAAGAAACAGAAAGCCCTCTTTTTATACTTTTTGTTTGTTCCTTTACTCAGTAGTCATATCCTCCAAAGCTGAAGTTAAGCCTCCCACTTTGGAAAAAGGCTACGTGATATGATAAAGTTTCAGTGTATAGTAACAATGAATAGAAAAAAAATGAATCATACAGAGTTTTGATTAGTTAGTCAAGCAATGTTCACCAGAGGACATATTGTGCAGAGGAAAGTGAAAATGTGAATGCATCAGGAAAGAGTGTCACAGTTCATCTCTGGATATACTCTTACATTTTATCCCACTTCTCACTTTATTGCTCAATGTAATTTAGATTGTTCAGTTTCAGGAGCAAATGCAAACCCCAAATAAAGCTAAAAAGTTGTGGCTAAAAAGCCACAAACACTCTAGAAGAGCAGACGATGAAGGCACAGTGTCCCCGAAAAGAGTTCTGTGGTCATAATGTTAAGGCCAACCTGAGAAGTATCCCATAGTCAGTCTCCTGAGAAATTACTCTTAGAGAGTGTGTGGCTGATTACCTCTCAAAATAGAGCACTTACACTTTGCTGTTGACTGAAATATAGCTTAATTAGAACCAATTACTTTTGTAGTTTTGCCTCTGCCAACTCTCACTTTGCTTGCCAAATACTGATTGGATTGTTATGTTTTTAACACCAATCGCCAAGTTTTGTATAAAGAACCACTTTGGGACACTGTTTTTACGCCAAAACTATTTAGTCCATATGCTCAGTAAGTAGGTACCTGGAGAAATCAACTATGAATCTTACTACTTTTTTTTAAGAGTACCTCCAAAACATATAAATTATGTGTGCTTTTCAAAAATGGGACAATTATGTTTTTGATCAATTAGTAGATTTTTTTTTTTTTTTTGCTGGGGAGGCATAAGATCTGGCTAAAATCACAATTACTTTTCAATATTTAAAACTCTCAGTCCAAAACAGTATATTCTTGGCATCTTGAGTCTACTCAGTGAAATTATACACACACACACACACACACACACACACACCTTAAATTTCAGAATTTTTAGATTCTCATTTGGTATTATTAAATCTTTGTATCCCCAGGGAGAATGTACTGAAGTGGAAAGAGGAGTCAAGTGGTTGAGATAAAGATAAACCAGACAGCCCTGGATTTCATTTGTGATCTACCACTTCTTATTTATGTGATGAAGATGAGATTATCAACCAATGACCCTCACTTTATTTGTACAATGTTGATAATATCATCTACTTCATAGGGTAATTCTGAGGATTAAATGACATAGCTTTTGCAAAGTGGCTAGTATAGTGACTGTAATATACTAGCTAGATCCTTGATGAATTGAAATAATTCCTATTATTATTGTAGAGTCATCCTGGGGCTGCTAATAGGGAATATCATTTGGATTTTAGTGCTACAGCTTAACTTGGTATTACCTACAAGGAAGAATAGCAAGTAGTTTGTTTCGAATGAGACCTTGGACACTTTATTTGGGTATGTTTTAGCAAAATTTTGTTTTTCAGAAGTTACATTCAGTTCAATTGGTTCGGTTCACTGCCATTGAGTTGATTTCGACTCATAGCGATCCCTCCTTGGGTGTCTGAGGTGGTGTAACTACAGAAGTAGATTGTCCAATCTTCCTTTTGAAGAAGAGTGGCTGGTGGGCTTGAACTGTCAGCCTTCTGGTTAGCAGTCAAATGCCTTAGGCACTATACCACCAAAAATAGTAAAAAAGAAAGTTACCAATACTAAGTCAATAGGTTTTTCACATAGAGATAATCAGAAAACATTAAAAGGTTTATAAAATTATTACTTTCTTCCCTTATAGTCTGAAGATTCAAAATCCTTGCATTTCTGCATATCTGTACAGTTTAATTATCTGTGCAGTTGTTCACTTGATACATTTTCTAAATCAAGCATCAATGCTTACTGAAAATTAAGTAGTTTTAGATTAAACTCTTTTCCACCCATCCTTTCAACACTGATATTGCCAGTAGTATCTGCTTCTAAGATTCTCTACCTATTTATATTTTTTCTTTACTTAGAAAATAACAACAAAATGTTGGGATGCTTGTATATGATTTTAAACATTGTATGTAATTATCTCTATATGGTTTGACATGTTTAGGCAATGCAACCACCATCATCATTACAACCACAGCAACAATTCCTTCCATTTTTAAAGTGCTTTATAGACAACAGTGTTTTCATACATATTATCTTATGTGATCTTCACTACAGCCGTGAGAGGTAGATATATTAGCCTTATTTTAAAGTGAGGAAGCATGACTGAGAATGGATAAGCCATCTTTTCAAACTCATGCATCTAGGAGAGGCAGCATGGGAACAAGAGTCCAGATTTTCTGACCCTAAATCATAGAGCTTATTCAGTTCAGCTTTATCTGTGTATTCCTTCTGCTCCCATTCGTTTCCTTATTTCCATTTTTTCCCCTTCCCTTCTGCTTCTCTTCCTTGCCTTCTTCCTTCTGTATCTTCTCTCTTTCCTTTCATCTACTTGATCACCCTCCATTTACCTTCTCTCAGTGCCTTTTCCACTGAACCCCTTGGACTCAGGTATGCAAAGGTTCTTCACAGTACCCCAGTTGAATGGGAAAGTCTACTAGCCAGTTCACAAACAGATATTTCTGCAGCCTTGAGGAATAGACCAATAACTAGAATGTGAGCTCTTTAAGCTGAATACATTCGTTTTCTTCACTGATAAATTCTCAGGACATAGCACAAATGAGTTGCTCAATAAATATTTCTTGCCTGGGTAAATGAATGAATGAGCTAACAAAAAATTATAAGGTATATATGGATATTTGGGGGAGCTCTGGTGGCATAGTGCCAAAGGCATTTGACTGCTAACCAGAAGGTTGACGGTTCAAACCCACCAACCACTCCTCAGAAGGAAGATTGGGCAATCTACTTCTGTAGAGATACCATCTTGGACACCCAAAGAGAGGTTGTTGTGAGTCGAATCGACTCCACAGCAATGAGTTTGGTTTTTTAGGTTTATGGACATTTGGTACCTTACTACTTTACTTATATATTTTTGCTAATAAATTGTGCACTGTGCTGTCCATATAGTAACTAATTTTGAGAGTAGAAATGTAATTGGAATTTCTTTGTTGTTTTGTTTTATATGAGTGTTGCCAAGTGTTAGAATCAGGACTGCCTATAAATACAAAGTTACACATGCTAGACATCAACATAGTTTCAGATTTACTTGCATGTGTGTATTTTTATCTTTCTCCTTTCTCAGCATACCACATATTAAGTAGTTATAACCAAGGCTTTGAACCAGTTCTTCCCAGTTTATTCATGGCCAATGAAGTAAAACCGGAAGGAAGCAGAATTTGTAAAATGTGGGTGTACTGGAATGATAACCAGATTGCGAAAAATTACAGGTTGATACGCTACTAGAAATTTAATCTCCCTCTTAGAAAACAAGGGCAGTGTGAATGTTGCATAGCAACCAGCAAAGGTGAAAACAGCAGTACCGAGCTCAAAGACGGCAGTGATTGCTTTGCCAAGCAGCTGCTTTGAATGTGTGTCACTCTCCACAGTCCTGGCAGTAATCTACTCTCCTGTGTCTGGTTCCTGAAAGGGTTCCTGGAGGGAGAGCCTCCTCTTCTGAGGCTCTCATTCCAGGGCTTTGATCCATACTTTTTCCCAGTTATCCTTCCAACATACCCACATTTTACAAATGTGGGTTTGTTCCAATTTCACTGTGTCAGCTGTGACTAAACTGGTTGTAGCCCTGGTATAAGTAGATAACTAAAAAGATTATATGTATTACCCTGAACTCCTTGATTTTAGGTTTGGTAGTACTTTATGTCTCAACATATTGTGAAGGGTTTTGCATTTCTGTCCATAAGAGGTAAAGACTGTAGTTCAGCTCTATTAACTCACAATAATGCATGCAGCCTTGCACTATAGGTTTTCATGAACTATTGCATTCAGATTGTGCAGGGCAAATGCTGAGTTAACAGTGATGCCATTGTAATTGTCCAAATGATTTCCAACTATAAAGGCATCTGTTTTTTAAATGCTGAGAGGAAGAATTAGAGAAAAAATGAAGACCCTTTAAGCTTTTAGCAAGTAATATGAAGTCAAATACACACATACTGCCTTGGAGTCAGATCTGACTCATAGCGACCCCTCCTTGGGTTTCCAAGGCAGTATCACTATGGAAGTAGATCGTCCAATCTTCCTTCTGAGGAGTGACTGATGGGTTTGAACTGACAGAACAGTCAAATGCCTTAGGCCACACACCACCAGTAATGAGTCCCAAATAGTTCTTGCCTAGGTATACTCTCATAAGTAGGAGGAAGAAGGGCAATGGCTCACTTGGAAACAAAACAGGCCAGAATCCTCAAGATCACTTCACCTATCCAGGGAACTAGAGTCCAGTTCTGTTACTCAGACTAGGTCCCCTCTTCTTTATGGTGTCTTTGTTCTTCTCTTTCAAGCTCTTAGCTCCCTATTTAATATACTTAAGTACATTAAGTAATATTAAGAGTCCTTGTCATCATCATAACAAACAACAGTAAGAGTGTTAACAACAGCAACAGTAGCTACCATTTACTGAGAATTGACTATGTACCAGGCACCATAGTGAATGGTTTGCCTGTATCATTTAATTCTCTCAACAACTGTATGAGTTGCAGAGATCCATTTTTCAGATAGAAAGAAAGCTCAGAGAAATGAAGGGACTTCTCTAAGGTCAGGCAGCTAACATATGATAAAAGCAGCATTTGAATCTAGGTATATCAGATGGAACAACCTATGTTATAAGCATTCAATCCAGAATTCTAATATTTTGCTGAAGGCACTTGACTGCTAACCAGAAGATTCAAACCCCCCAGCCACTCCTCAGAAGGAAGATTGGGCAATCTACTTCTGTAGTGATACTGCCTCAGAAACCCAAGGAAGCGTCACTGTGAGTCAGAGCTGACTCCATGGCAGTGAGTTTTTTTGTTGTTGTTGTTATGTGTTTTTATAAAGATAACATGTTAGGGCTATTCATAAAAGACCAGGCAGTGTTTTGTTCTGTTGTTCATAAGGTTGCTGTGAGTCGGAGACAACTCGATGACACATAACAACAACGTGTTTTTAAAAGTGGGTCCAAAAGCAAAAAAACAAACTTACATGTGGGAAGTCAGATTTGGGTACTGGCCCCTGTCTCCTTTCATTGCTGCTTTGCAATAAATAATTTTCTCTCCTCTTAATCACTTGGCATGTAAACTATTTTGGCCTGATTCCGTTGGGTCCTACTTCACTATTACTACGGTAGTAGATTGAAAATGCCATGCCTTAATTCATTAGGCATTAGAGTTGTATTCTAATCCAAGTCTTATTAACTCCAAAACCTATCTATTACCTCAAAAAAGAAATCAGTAATAAAAAATGTTATTAAACATTGGCAGATGCTCAAGTACATGTAAATATGATCTTTTTCATCTACAGCGATTATGTTTTTTTTTCTATTGTTTTAATAAAAGTTTAAAAATAATTACAAGTTATCATCTGCTTTGAATTTGAATTCTTACTAATATACTAAACATTTTCCTGGAAACATGACTCAGTATCTGGTTATCTCAAAAAAACACCAGTCAGTTACAGCTCAGTTCTATAATGCAATATTTGGAAAAAAAAAAGAAAAGTGATTTACTTCCTCAAATGCTATGCAACCCAAACTGGACACAAAGAAACAACAAGAGAAGTATGTCAAATAGGACTACTAGGCAGTTCAGAAATAAAACCTGCAAGGAAACTGGAAGAAAACACAAAAAATGATGAGGATATGAAGATGGGGAGGGGGGATGTGGGACTTAAAACTTTCTCATTAAACTTTATTTCTGCAACAAATAAAAATAAAATAAAATGTAAGAACCCAGATAAAATGCCTAGCTCCACTGAGCATAAACAGCATGCTGTTATACTGAGTGCTTCGGCAAGAAGAAGTCGAAAAACACAAGGAATTCTGGAGAAGGACAAATCATAAATAAAATGAAAACACAGGACAAACAAACTATATAGACTTTCTCTTTTCTTAACTTATAGTTCTAAATTTTATTTTAATAACTGTAGTGTTTTGAACATATGTTTTAAACACACAGGAGTTTGGAATGACTCATTTTACTACATTAAGTTGAAGTCCCTCATTTATAATTGTAAATTAACAGCACAGATTTTTATATGTTCTTAGTGATATATCTAAGATGTGAAAATGAAGAAAGAAACTTACGTGATTACTTTATGTGATTAAATGTGACCCAAAATCTTTGTTGGAGTTATAAAATCTAAAGAAAACAGTGAATATTAAGTAGAGTAATAACTTTTACAATAGGAAAAAGGAAGTGATCAGATTTCTAGCAATCAGAGGAGATATCATTTCATTTCCTTCAGATAATAAAATTAAATTTATTTAAGCCAAAACATTTAGAATTCTCATATAGAATTTTTTTCTAACCAAATTATTTATTTATTTAGAAGTGGCAGGAAATAGTGGGTGAGAATGGTAAAATTTGAAATAAAAAAGTTGAAAGTCAAATAAGAGATAAAGAATTATTATTCACTTATCACTCCTGTTCTTTGTTAATAAAGGGAAACATTTTAGTGTTAATTAGAAAGCAAATCAGCAAATCCTGAATATTAATCCATGGCACAAAATAACATTTGTTAAAATACTTCTAGGAAACTTGACAATGTTTCATGAAGATATACTCTTTATGGGCAATCCACTTCCGTAGTGATACCACTTCAGAAACCCGAGGGGGGGTCGCTATGAGTCGGATCCGACTCAATGGCAGTGAGATTTTTTTTTTTTTAACTATCATAATGTCTGGAGAATCATAAATACCTCAAAACAATGATTTGTGTCCAACTGCAACCTTTTGCTTATGTGTCTGCTATTTAGAGCATAGGTACTGAAAAGATATCTGGCTAACAGAACTGAACTCTGCCTCAGGGAAACCACTATAGATGAAGGTGTTTACAGTAAAGTAATATAACATCTGAAAGCTGGACAATGAACAAGGAAAACTGAAGAAGAGTTTATGGCTTTGAATTATGATGTTGACAAAGAATACTGAGAATACTACGGACTGCCAGAAGAATGAACAAATCTATCTTGCAAGAAGTGCACCTGAAATGCTCCTTGGAAGCAAAAGTGGCCAGACTTTGTCTCACCTACTTTGGTCATGTTGTCAGAAGGGACCATTTCCTGAAGAAAGATATTATCCTTGGTAAAGAGGAGGGTGAGTGAAAGAGGGGCAGACCTTCAACAAGATGGATTGACACAGTGGCTGCAATGATGGGCTCAAGTATAGCAAGGATTGTGAGAATGGCACATGAATGGGCACTGTTATGTTCTGTTGTACATAGTGTTGCTATGAGTCAGAGCCAACTCGATGCCACCTAACAACAACAACAATAACAACAACATGAATACATAAATCCACCCTAGAATTTTTATAAGAAATATGTGATAAATTACATGTATAGATGCCTAGCATAGGACCTGGCTTGTGTCTCTTCCTTTATTAGTTCTCTGTGTGACACAAGGAAATCTTCAGTTCTGTCCTATGCAGTTCTGTCTATACATTTTGCTGTCTCAGTGGTAACACATTTAAAAATGTAAACAAAAAAAATTACTTAATACTCTTTTCCTTGCTCATCTGTCTGCTTCTGTCAATGAAAACATCATCATTCCAAACTCCAAAAGTTCATTTAATGACTTGATTCTGATCTCTTCCTCTCCTTGCCCCCTCACTGATACGCAGAATGAACCTTATATCCTGTCAGTCTAGTTTCCTTACCACACACCACTAGAATAATATTCTTACCCACTGTATCTATCCTGTACCTCTTTCCTTCCCTACTCTCTTCCTGAACATAGCAGATGCTCAGTAGCTATTTGTCGGAACAAAGGAATGAACATTTTGATCAATGTTTGGGTAGAGTGCTTTTATCAGATGCAGTTATACTATTTCAGATGTGGTTATATAGGTCTGAAATTACTCATCATGACTAAATTAATCCCTGGTTATAAGTTAATCAGTTTTGAAGCCTAATAT
>NW_006921772.1:3264312-3271237 GCF_000298275.1 Orycteropus afer afer
CTGCCCAATCCTGCGCTAGCTCCATGATCCTTGCTATACTTGAGCCTATTGTCGCAGCCACCATGTCAACCCATCTCATTGAAGGCCTTCCCCTTTTTCGTCAACCACCCATCTTACCAAGAATGACATCTTCCTCCAGGGAATGGTCCCTTTTGATAACATGACCAAAGTAGGTGAGACGAAGTCTGGCCATTCTCGCTTCCAAGGAGCATTTTGGCTGAACTTCCTCCAAGACAGATCTGTTAGTTCTTCTACCAGTCCATGGTACTTTCAGTATTCTTTGCTAGCACCACAACTCAAAAGCATCAACTCTTCTTCAGTCTTCCTTATTCATTGTCCAGCTCTCACATGCATACGAGGTGATTGATAATATCATGGCTTGTGTCAGGCACACCTTAGTCCTCAAGGAGACACCTTTACTCCTCAGCACTTGAAAGAGGTCCTCTGCAGCTGACTTGCCCAGTGGTATACATCATCTAATGTCCCGACTGCTGCTTCCATTGGCATCAATTGTAGAACCAAGCAATGTGAATTCCTTGACACATCAATCTTTTCTCCATTTATCATAATGCTGCTTATAGGTCCAGTTGTGAGGATTTTTGTTTTCTTTATATTGAGATGTAATCCATGCTGCACACTGCACTCTACAATCTTCTTGCACTCTACAATCTTCATCAGTAAGTGTCTCAAGTCATCCTCACTTTCAGCAAGCAAAGTTGTGTCATCAGTGTATCACAGGTTCTTTATGATTCTTCCTCCAGTCTTGATGCCACATTCTTCTTCATATAGTCCAGCTTCTTGGATTATTTGCTTAGCATACAGACTGAATAAGTATGGGGAAAGTATCCAACCCTGATGCACTCCCTTCTTGATTTTAAACCCTGCAGTGTCCCCTTGTTCCGTTCAAAAGACAGCCTCCTGGTCAAGGTACAGTTTCCTCAAGAGTACAATCAAGTGTTCTGGAATTCCCATTCTTGTCAATGTTATCCATAATTTGTCATGATTCACACAATCAAATGCCTTTTCATAGTCAATAAAACACAAATAAACATCTTTCTGGTATTCTTTGCCTTAAGCCAGGATCCATCTGACAGCAGCTATGATATCCTTTGTTCCATGTCCTCTTCTGAATCAAGTTTGCACCTCTGGAAGTTCTCTGTCAATATACTGCTGCAACCATTTTTGAATTATCTTCAGTAAGCTCTTACTTGTGTGCAATATTAAAGATATTATTTGATAATTTCCACATTCTGTGGGGTCATCTTTCTTTGGAATGGGCTCAAATATGGATCTAATCCAGTCAGTTGGCCAGGTAGCTGTCTTCCAGATCTTTTGGCGTAACCGAGTAAGTGTCTCCAGTAGGGCATCCTTTCGTTGAAATATCTCAATGGGTATTCCATCAATTCCTGGAGCCTTGTTCTTTGCCAATTGCTTCATTGCAGCTTCAACTTCCTCCTTCAGTACCGTTGGTTCTTGATCATATGCCACCTCCTGAAATGGATGAAGATCTACTAGTTCTTTTTGGTACAGTGACTGTGTATTCCTTCCATCTTCTTTTGATGTCTCCTGCATCATTCAATATTTTGCCCACAGAATCCATCAATATTGCAACTCGAGACTTAAATTTTTTCCTCAGCTCTTTCAGCTTGAGAAATGCTGAGTATGTTCTTCCCTTTTGGTTTTCTAACTCCAAGTCTTTGCACATTTTATTATAGTAATTGGCTTTGGCTGCTCGAGCTGGTCTTTGCAATCTTTTGTTCAGCTCTTCTGTTTTGTCATTCCTTCCATTTGCTTTAGCTATTCTCCACTCACGGCCAAGTTTCAGAGTCTCTTCTGACATCCATTTTGATCTTCTCTTCTTTTCTTGTCTTCTTAGTGACTTCTTGCTTTCTTCATGGATGATGTTCTTGATGTCATTCCACAATTCTGGTTTTTGGTCATTGGTGTTCAGTGCATCAAATCTATTCTTTAGATGGTCTTTAATTTCAGGGGGGATATATTCAAGATCATATTGTGGCTCTCATGGACTTGTTTTAATTGTCTTTAACTTCAAGTTGAACTTGCATATAAGCAATTGATGGTCTGTTCCACAATCAGCTCCTGGCCTGGTTTTTGCTGAAGACATTGAGTTTTCCATCGCCTCTTGCCACAGATGTAGGCGATCTGATTCCTGTGTTCTCCTTCTGGTGAAGTCCATGTGTACAGCCACCAATTGTGTTGTTGAAAAAAGGTATTTGCAATGAATAAGTCATTGGTCTTGCAAAACTCTACCATGCGATTTCCAGCATTATTTCTGTCACCAAGGCCAAATTTTTCAACTACTGATGATTCTTCTTTGTTTCCAACTTTTGCATTCCAGTCACCAGTGATAATTAACACATCCTGATTATATGTTCAGTCAATTTCAGACTGCAGAAGTTGATAAAAATCTTCAATTTCCTCATCATTGGCTTTGGTCGTCGGTGCATAAATTTGAATAATAGTTGTATTAACTGGTCTTCCTTGTAGGAGTGTGGATATTATCCTATCACTGACAGCATTGTACTTCAGGACAGATCTTGAAACATCCTTTGTGATGGTAAATGCCACATCATTCCTCTTCCAATTGTCATTCCCAGCATAGTATATCATATGGTTGTCTGATTCAAAATGGGCAAAACCAGTCCATTTCAGCTCACTAACCTTTATATGTCCCATTTTATTTTTGACAACTTCCAAATTTCCTAGATTCATACTTCATACATTCCATGTTCTGATGATTAATGGATGTTTGCAGCTGTTTCTCCTCAATTTAAATGCCACGTCAGCAAATGGAGGTCTCAAAAGCTTTACTTTATCTATGTCAGCAAGGCTGGTTTTATTTTTATGAAGCAGCTCTTTCCCAGTTGTATTTTGAGAGCCTTCTAACCCAAGTGGCTCATCCTTCTGCTCTGTATTGGACATTGTTTCCAGTGTATTCATAAAGTTGTGCAGTAATATATCGGACAGTGTTTCTCTGCTATTCATAAAGTCTTCCCTGGCCAATTCTTTGAGAAGTGAATGGCCTCTTCTTTCTTCTTAGTCTGTCTCAGTCTGCAAGCCTTGCTAAACCTGTGTACCATGTGCACCCCGCTGGGTTTGAAACACCTGTGACACAGCCTCAAGGCTCACAGCAACACATTACCACAGTAGGACAAGCCAACGGACAAGTTCGTCTCCCTTAGCTGTTCGAAACCTCTCCAACCTCCCCTTACCTGCTGCTGACTCCTTGGTCTGTCCTGGTCTCCCTGGCCTTTTTCTCTCCTTTTCCCTGCTTTCCCACCTTGCTGTTTTGGGTGTAGCCTGGGTTCCCTCCCCTCACCTGGATCCCTGCCGCTGACTCCTTGCATGGAATTGCTGAGTCACAATGGACTACACAGCAACTGGTTTGGTTTTAGTATACAGGGTACTGGGGTGTCTGAAGAGGTGGATCCAGCTCCGTCATTCAGTGTGTGATCTTTGGCAAATGGGTCAGTGTTTCAGGTAAAAAATTAAGCATAAAATTAAAGAAATTCATTTAAATAGTTACTAAATATCCTTCTGTTGGTGTGCTTTAAAAGAACTCTCTGTACGCTTGTATAAAATATTTTAAAATAATAGAGTTTAAAAAATAGAAAAAAAAAATGGATAATAAAGTTCCCAAACTTCAATTTGACTTGCCCTATTCACATTGACTCAATTAGGTGATAACCAGATTTCCTTTACAGTTGGTCCTGTTGAAAAGGAAGCAAAAAATGACTGTGATATTATGCCCAAGGTGAGAGATAAATTAGCATTATGTTTACATTTTCTCTCAGTTCTCACTGGTTTTTATTTCAAACACAAAAACAAAGACAAGCTAAATGGTTTGAGATTTATTTTGTGTTTACTTTTCTCAAAACTTTGTTTCTTAGATTTACTTGAAGCTATAGAAGAAATCCTCCAGAGCCTTCCAGAAGACATTACTGTTTGGGGGATGAAAGATTCTGTTCCACAAGGTGTAATGTCCCTCAAGGAAAAACTGAGCACAGCATCTGACCAGCCCGTGCCACACAGACATCATGTTGCCTCAAGCCTCAAGTCTAAGTATCTTTATATTTTTACCTCAGGCACAACAGGTATGATCAGTTTTTTTCCTAAAACTTAAAAAAGTTTGAGAAGTATTTGCAAAGAGACAGTTTTGGACGTTTTTTTGTCATGTGTAGTCACCAGGATCTGAGAAAGCATACATCTGAGAAAGCCTAAGCTTCTTCCATCCTGGAACTTTCAAACTTCAGTGAAAAGTTAATTGCTTTAACTTAGCAAGTCACCATGTTCACATGGGCCTTGTCTCATTTGAAAAGATTCTGAAAGGTTTATTAGTGTGAATGTTAGGAGTCCCTGGGTGGTATGAACAGTTAAGTGCTTAGCTGCTAACTGAAAGTTTGGTGGTTTGGACCCACTCAGAGGCACCTTGGAAGAAAGGCCTGGTGATCTTCCAAAATGTCACAGCCATGAAAACCCTATGGAGAGCAGTTCTACTATGAATTGCATGGAATTGCTAGGTCACAATTGGCTACACAGCAACTGGTTTGGTTTTAGTACAAAGGGTACTGGGATGTCTGAAGAGTTGGATCCAGTTTAGTCATTCAGTGTGTGATATTTGGCAAATGGGTCAGCTTTTCTGGTATAAAATTAAGCATAAAATTAAAGAGATTCATTTTAGTTATTAAGTATCCTTCTGCTGGTATACTTTAAAACGGCTCTCTGTAGGCTTGTATAAAATCTTAAATCCTAAACAAAATCCAGTTTTAGTTGCAACTTAAGCCCCTGTAGTCTGCTCCCCTGATTTTCCTTAGAGTAACTGGAACATATTTCAAACAGAAAATCTCGAAAGCATTGTAAATTTAGGCGAAGATACAAAATAAAATCATGTAACTAGATTTTATTTGTTTTCAGTAAATGAAAAAATAGTGACTTGCCTGAGAATTCAAAAAAAAATGTTAAACTTCCAGGATTCCTTAGAAAAATTAAGTATTATTTATGTGAGGCTAAATAGACATTTGTAGTTAGTTGGAAAATGATTGGGAATTTGATTAAAACACATTAAAAATATTCTGTTACTAATTTCTTGCTCAGGTAGTGTTTTAAGCAAAACTACTATCGCACAGCTAAAGTTTTGCTTCCTCAAGGTTTTTTTTTTTTTTAACTAATTGGAATCTAACAATGAGCTCTTTCAGACCGAATGATAGAGTAGGTTTTAGATTATGATTAGAACAGTTTTGATAAATGAACTGGAAAATGCTGTTATGTATCAAGTTGCCAGTCTGGCATGTGATTTGGAAAGAGAGTAAACTTTTGAAAACGATATGTTTGAAAACTTCTACTCAAAGATGCTTAACTTGTTTACCTTTATGGTAGTTTCCTTGTAAAAAGTCAAACTTGACTCTGGTCTTTGGAACAATCATCTCTCCACCCCCCTTGAAGAGAGCATAGGCTGGAACTATTAATAGCTTTTTGCTCTTCAATGTTAACACCAAAGTGCTTTAGGCTTTTGCAGAACAGGCGGAAACAATAGTACTGCTAAGTTTTTGTTTGATGTTGTTAATTTATACCAAAGTTTTATAAGCACTGAATTGAAAACTTCTAATAGTTCAAGAAATTTTAGAGAAAAATGCCTTGTTCACTTTATTTCTGTTTCCCAAAAGCAACTATATTTAGTCTTTTTAGCTCTTTTTTTATAATTACCTTCATATCTCTAAAGAGAATGAGTGTCTTATGAGATATTTAATAAATACATATGAGTAAGTAGCTATTGATTTTCCTGGGTGGAAGGTGAGGGTTTTGCCTTTTTTACCTCCACCCTTTCCCTCCAGTCATATTCTCTCTGGTGCATTTTATCTCCCCAGAACCATCCTAATACTGTTATATCATAAAATATTGTTAGATCAGTATCATCACATAGTAAACACTCATGTACAATTTTCCTTACCCTGAGATTAATACTTGTTTTTATTTACTCGTTTGCTTGCTGACTGGCTTAGTGTTTATATACCTCTAGAAAAAAAAAAATGAGTTGAATGGGAGAAGATACAAAATAAAATCATATAACTAGATTTTATTTGTTTTCGGTAAATAAAAAAATAGTGACTTGCCTGAGAATTCAAAAAAATTGTTAAACTTCCAGGATTCCCTAGAAAAATTAAGTATTATTTATGTGAGGCTAAATAGACATTTGTAATTAGTTGGAAAATGATTGAGAGTTTGATTAAAACACATTAAAAATATTCTGTTACTAATTTCTAATCCAACTCATAGTGACCCCTCCTTGGATTTCTGTGGCTGTATGCTGGGTGAAGTGGAAGGTCAAGACACAGTGACTGCAATGATGGTCTCAAGCATAGCAATGATTATGAGAATGGGGCAAGGCTGGGCAGTGTGTCATTCTATTGTGCACAATGTTGCTATGAGTTGGAACCAACTCAATGGCACCTAACAACAATAAGACACTGGAATGATAGTTTGTACAGAAGTTGTTTTGGTTACCTAGTGCTGCTCTGACAAGAATATACGAAAAATGGGATGGCTTGAAGAAACAGGAGTTTATTCTTTTACAGTTTGGGAGACTAGAAGTCTGAGTTCAAAGTGCCAGGCTCTAGGGACTGTGTGAAAGCCTCTCAACCTTGGGCTCCAGCTCTGCCCCCTGCTCCCGGCCCACTGAAGCTTTTCTTCACTCACACAGCTACTGGTTGCTGAGACTGACAAGCCCAAGGTTTACAAGTAAAAAGGCACAGTCCTAAAGTTACCAAACCACACGGCAGGCCATTAACTCAAGTCCATTGAAAGTCCCAAGGTAGGCAGAGCATGGCAGGCTACTGAACAATGACATGGCTACATGCAGGTTCAAGTGTGCCATAAGCTAGAGACCATTCCCCAAGGCTTCTCCTTA
>NW_006921772.1:3272326-3273004 GCF_000298275.1 Orycteropus afer afer
TCGTTTTTACCTCCATTATGTAAAGCCAACCCAATTTCCCCTTGGTAATCAGGATCTATCACACTAGATAGTATAGTAATGCCCTTCTTAGTCTGTTGATCCAGAGGCATGAGGAAGCCAAAATGGCCGGGTGGCATTCTTAATTTCCAGTTCAATGAAATCAATATTTTGTCTCCAGGTGGGATTGTTCCTCCCTTTGGGACTAAGATCTCCAGACCCGCTGAGCATAGGGTAGCAGGGACAGGAAGAAAAATTTTTTGGTGGGTCACTAGGGGTAATAGTGAGTCGTACCACTCCTGTTTCCACCCCTTGATTCCTGGACCCGTGAATCCTGGCTATTGGAGAAACAGAACCATATATTGGACGCTGGTTCAGAGCATATACAGCCTCCTGGAGAATATTGCCCCAATCCTTCAAGGTATTGACACCTAGCTGGCACCGTATTTGTGTTTTTAAAAGGCCATTCCATCGTTCTATCAAACCAGTTGCTTCAGGATGGTGGGGAACATGGTAAGAGCAGTGAATTCCATGAGCATAAGCCTACTGCCACACTTCATGTGCTGTGAAATGAGTCCCTTGATTCAAAGCAATGCTGTGTGGGATACCATGATGGTGGATAAGGCATTCTGTAAGTCCATGGATGGTAGTTTTAGTAGAAGCATTGTGTTCAGGAAAGGC
>NW_006921772.1:3273302-3274036 GCF_000298275.1 Orycteropus afer afer
CACTGAATGTGTCATCCTATCCACCTGATTGTTAAAGTCCTCCTCTGCTGAGGTCACCTTTTGGTGGACATTCACATGAGACACAAATATCTTTAATCTTTTGGCCCATTCAGAGAGATCTATCTACATGCCTCTTCCTCATACATCCTTATCACCAATCTTCCAATCATGGTCCTTCCAAGTCCCAGACCATCCAGCTAAGCCATTAGCCACAGCCCATGAATCTGTATATAATTGCACATCTGGCCATTTCTTGTTCCATGCAAGTGAACAGCCATATGCACGACTTGAAGTTCTGCCCATTGGGAGGATTTCCCTACACCACTGTCCTTTAAGGAAGCCCCAGAAAGGGGCTGCAGTGCCACTGCTGTCCATGTTCAAGTGGTGCCTGCATATTGCACAGAACCATCTGTACACCAGGCACGAGTTTTCTCTTCCTCAGTCAACTGGTCATAAAGAACTCCCCATGAGGCCATAGGTGCAGAGTGGGACAGAGAAGGTAATGTGACTGGAGTGGAGACCATAGGCATTTTGGCCACTTCCTCATGCAACTTACTTTTGCCTTCAGGTCCTGCTTGAGCACGATCTCTGATATACCACTTCCATTTAATGATGGAGTGCTGATGTGCACGTCCAACATTATGACTCTGTGGGTCAGACAACACCCAGTTCATGATGGGCAGCTCAGACCTCATGGTGACTTGGTGGCCCATGGTTAGGCATTCAGTCTCTAC
>NW_006921772.1:3278656-3283960 GCF_000298275.1 Orycteropus afer afer
AGAGAGAGAGAGAGAGAGAGAAATTTATCTGAGGAAAGTGGCTCACAAACATATAGAAGCCAGCAAGTCCAATGTCCCTGGAGGAAACATCAGGCTGGAGGCAGCCTTAGTTTCTGCAACTGCAGGGGGCCGAGAAATTCAAGGCTGGCAGGCAGTACACTGGTTGTTGACTCCAACGAAAGATGAATCCAAGATATTCAGGCCGGGTGGTGGGCTGCTCACTCACAGAAGGTTGTAGGCAGCACACCAGGATCCTGATCCACAGAAGAATATCTCTCTTCCCAGGATGTCCCCTGGATATCCTGGAAGCAGGCCACACCCCTGGAGAAACTCCCCTTGGGCAGATTGACCACTCAGAACATAGTCATCTGATCCCATCATGGGAACAACCACACAGAACTGAGGTCCAGCCAAGTTGACACACAGCTATCACAGTCATCATGGGGAATACTTCATCCAGCTGCCCAGCCACTGAACCAGGCCCAGCCAAGTTGACATACAAACTTTAACTACCACAGAAGTCTAGGGTTATAAATTATTTTTATACAGTTTTGAAGGAATCATTGCATTTTCTTCTGTCTTGCAGTATATGTATTGAGAAGTATTTTTGATTTCTGATCCTTTATGTACAACGTTTTTTTTCTTCCAATTTTGCAATTTTTAGAATTTTTCACTACTCCACGAGAGCTCTTTGATATATATAAAATATATATAAACCAAAAAACAAGACTCATTGCATTTGAGTCTATTCTAATTCATAATGACCCCCATTGGGTTTCCAAGGCAGTAAATCTTTATAGGGCGCTCTGCTGGCTCATTTCCTAAGGCATTTGACTGCTAACCAGAAGGCTGGTGGTTCAATCCCACCAGCCACTCCTTGGAAGGAAGATAGGGCAAACTAGTTCTGTAGAGATACCACCTCAAGGAGGGGTTGCTATGAATCGGATCTGAGTCGATGGCAGTGAGGTTTTTTTTTTTTTTTTTTTTTAATCTTTATGGAAGTAGATTGCCCTATCTTCTTCCCACAGAATAACAGGTGTGTTTGAACTGCTGGTTAGCAGTCAAATATCTTAGTCATGCACCATCAGAGCTCTCTCTCTCTTTCTCTTTCTATATATATTCATTCATTTTTTTTTTTTCTTCTCTTCTAGGTCTGCCAAAAGCAGCTGTGATCACTCAGCTACAGTCACTAAGGGGTTCTGCTGGATTGTGGGCTTTTGGTTGTACTGCTGATGATATCATTTATATAACCCTTCCTCTGTATCACAGTTCAGGATCTCTCCTGGGTATTGGTGGATGTATTGAGTTAGGTAAGTTTTTATTTTCTATTTGATAAGCTTTCAAAATGTCTAATAATCACAACTTGTGTTCATTGAAATTTGAAAATCTACCCTAGAATTCAGAGTGATTTGTATAATTGTAACATAACATTTATTAAAAGGAGACAATATCATGACTTGCTCAGTGTGTTCCTGAAGTGGGAAGACCCATGCCCCAGGGTTTTGGCCATGTGGTTTAATGTGTATGATGTGTGTCTTTGCATGTGGGTTTCTCATTTTCTTGTGCCTGCTAATTTTTACTTAATTTTACTTAATCTTCTAACTTAATTCTTATTATTAGCTTGTAAAAAGTAACAATTCCTTATTATTACTACTACTCGCACTGCCATTGAGTCAGATCCAACTCATAGTGACCCCATTGGGTTTCCAAGGTGGTATCACTATGGAAGTAGATTGCCCAGCCTTCCTTATGAGGAGTGGCTGGTGGTTTTGAACCACCAGCCTTCTCGTTAGCAGTCACATGCCTTAAGCACTACTCCACCAGAGCTCCCAGGAAGAAAAATATTTCTAATGTGTGGCATCCTTATGTACACAAGACAATGTTCTCAACAGTATTCCTAAAACAAATAAAACAAATAGAGTCCATCCAGCTATTTCTTACAGCATCCTTCATTAAAAACCAAGGCCATAATGCAACAATGTAAATCAGTGATGGAATTTCTCCTGTGGTCAAGAAAACAAGGCCTCAGAAAAGAGCTTTGTGATGGTTGAGTTTGATTCAATACCATGCTTGGGACACTTGGAAGAATAGATTAATTCATTCTTTTTACACAGTTCTCCATAAAAATCAGGTATTATTAATAGGACTATTCAAGGTGACATTCTCTGGTAAGGACAGGGAGAACAGATATCTTCTGTTGTCCATTGTACGTCACTATAGGCCACTGATATGATCAACATTCCCCAACAATGAGGAAAAGTTCTGTAGTAGAACACCTGGCATATACTGGACTTCAATAATTACTTATTGACTTAGTCAATCTCTTTTATGGATTAAATCTCATTCAAAAACAAAATATATGTTGGAATCCTAACCACTGTGTCTGTGGATGTGATCTTATTTGCAAATAGAGTTTTATTTTTTAGGTTAATTAGGTCATACCCAAGTAGGATGGGAAAGGGAGAGCTGGGGAATGAGAAGCTGGGCGAAGATTGACTGAGTAGAGGCAGGGATTCAGGTAAGGGGAGGGACACACTCCCCACCTCAAAAAGGCAGGAAAGCCGGGGAAAGAAAAGCTGGGCAATGGTTGACCAAGAAGCATCAGGGATCCAGGTAAAGGTAAGGAAAGGTTTTGAACAGCTAAGGGAGACAAACTTGTCTGTCAGTTTATCACACTGTGGTGGTTAGTATGTTGCTGTGAGGCTTGAGGCTGTGCCACCAGTTTTCTAAATGCCAACATGGTTGTACATGGTACACAGGTTTCAACACAGCTTAGACAGAGACAGACTAGGCAGAAGTAAGAGGCCATCCACTTCTCAAAGAATTGGCTAGGGAAATCTTATGATTAGCAGAGAAACACTGTCTGATACATTACTGCACAACTTTATGAAGAGCCCAGAAGCATTGTCCAATACAGCACAGGAAGATGGGCCCCTTAGATTAGAACATTCTCAAATATGACTGGGAAAAAGCTGCATCATCAGAGTAGAACCAACCTTACTGATATGGGTAAAGTAGAGCTTTTGAGACCTCCATTTGCTGATGTGGCACAACTCAAATTGAAGAGAAATGGCTGCAAACATCCATTAATAATTGGAATATGGAATGTACAAAATATGAATCTAGGAATTTGGAAGTTGTCAGAAATGGAATGGAACACTTAAAGGTTGATATCCTAGGGATTAGTGAGCTGAAATGGACTGCTTTTGGCCATTTTGAGTCAAATAACCATATGATCTACTATGCTGGGAATGACAATTTGAAAAGGAATGGTGTGGCATTCATCATCACAAAGTATGTTTCAAGATCTGTCCTGAAGTACAATGCTGTCAGTGATAGGATAATATCCATACACCTACCAGGAATACCAGTTAATGCAACTATTATTCAAATTTATGCACCAACCACCCAAGCCAAAGATGAGGAAATTGAAGATTTTTATCAACTTCTGAAGTCTCAAATTGACTAAACATGCAATCAAGATGTGTTAATTATTACTGATGACCAGAATGCAAAAGTTAGAGACAAAGAAGAACCAGCAGTAGTTGGAAAATTTGGCAGAAATAATGTGACAGAAATAATGCTGGAATGCAAGATAGAATTTTGCAAGACCAATGACTTATTGATTGTAAATACCTGTTTTCAACAGCACAAATGGCAGTTATACATGTGGACTTTGGCAAATGGAACACACAGGAATCAGATTGACTACATTTGTGGCAAGAGGCAATGGAAAAGTTCAATATCTTCAGCCAAAACCAGGCTAGGAGCTGATTGTGGAGCAGACCATCAACTGCTCATGTGCACATTCAAGTTGAAGTTGAAGACAATGAAAAGAAGTCCACAAAAGACAAAATATAACCTTGAATATATCCCTCCTGAATTTAGAGACTGTCTAAAGAATAGATTTGATGCATTGAACACCAATGACTGAAAACAAGAAAAATTGTGGGATGACATCAAGAACGTCATCCATGAAGAAACCAAGAGGTCATTAAAAAAAGAAGAAAAGACAAAAAAGTATGTAAGAAGAGACTCTGAAACTTGCCCTTGAGTGGAGAGTAGCTAAAGCAAATGGAAGAAATGACAATATAAAACACTGAATAGAAGATTTCAAAGAGCAGCTCAAGCAAACAAAGCCAACTACTATAATGAAATGTGCAAAGACCTGGAGTTAGAATACGGGAAGGGAAGAACACACTCTACTTTTCTCAAACTGAAAGAAGTGAGGAAAAAAATTTAAGCCTCAAGTTGCAACACTGAAAGATTCTGTTGGCAAAATATTGAATGATGCAGGAAGCATCAACGATGATGGAAGGAATACACAGAGTCACTGTACCAAAAAGAATTGGTCGATTTTCATCTATTTCAGGAGGTGGCATATGTTCAAGATCCAATGGTATTGAAGGAAGAAGTTGAAGCTGCACTGAAGGAATCGGCAAAAGACAAGGCTCCAGGAATTAATGGAATACCCATTGAGATGTTTCAACAAACAGATGTCCCACTGGAGGCACTCATTTGGGTATGCCAAGAGATTTAGAAGACAGATACCTGGCCAATTGACTGGTAAAGAACCATATTTTTACCCTTTCCAAAGAAAGGTGATCCTGCAGAATGTAGAAGTTATCTAACAATATCATTAATACGCAAGTAAAATCTCACTGAAGATAATTCAAAAATGATTTCAGCAGTATATTGCCAGAGAACTTCCAGAGGTGCAAGCTGGATTCAGAAAAGGATGTGGAACAAGGGATATCATTGCTGATGTCAGGGGGATCTTGGCTTAAAGCAAAGAATACCAGAAAGATATTCACTTACTTTCTATTGACTATGCAAAGGCATTTGATTCTGTGGATAAAAATTTGTATATAACATTGAGAAGAATGGGAATTCCAGAACACTTAATTGTACTCATGAGGAACCTGTACATATACCAGGAGGCTATCATTCAAAAATAACAAGGGGACACTGCATGGTTTAAAATCAAAAAGGGAGTGTGTCAGGGTTGTATCCTTTTCCCATACTTATTCAATCTATATGCTGATCAAATAATGTGAGAAGCTGGACTATATGAAGAAGAACATGGCATCAAGATTGGAGGAAGAATCATTAAAAATGTGCAATACACTGACAACACAACTTTGCTTGCTGAAAGTGAGGATGACTTGAAGCACATACTGATGAAGGTTAAAGAGTACAGTCTGCAGTATGGATAACATCTCAATATAAAGAAAACAAAAATCCTCACAACTCAGCCTATAAGCAGCATCATGATAAATGGAGAAAAGATTGAAGCAGTCAAAA
>NW_006921772.1:3284975-3287467 GCF_000298275.1 Orycteropus afer afer
AAAACCTGTAAAATTAGTAGCTAGTTGCTATGCCAAGGAGCCCTGGTGGCACAACAGTTAAGTGGTCAGCTGCTAACCAAAAGATTGGTGGTTTAAATCCAACAACTCTTCTGACTCCACAGGAGAAAAGACCTTGATAAAGATTAGGAAGCATAGGAAGCCCTATGGGGTAGTTCTACTCCATCCTAGAGTCTCTATGAATCATATGAGTCAAAATCAACTTGAGCAACAACAGTTGCTATGCCTTGAAGATGATAAAACATATGTCTCTCTCCAAGATTATGTGAAAAATAAGACTAATTATTAAGCAGAAATAGATTTGTAGCTATCTATAAAAACCACAGTAACAAATTGATAGTGAAAAATAATAACCCTAAACACTTAGTCTCTGGTTTATTTTAACTCATTGCAATAATTGAAGTCTTAAAAATTGTTTGAGAAGAGTTCGGAGAATTATGTGCTTTAACACATAATGGAAATTAAAAATATTGGTTGACTTAACCAAAAGGAAGTTTAGCAATAATAGTACATTGTATTGACTCAAAAGGTTAAAAACAGGTTTATTCCATTTGGATTGTCTATTTCCATAAAATTAGATTATAAATCTTTGCATTAGTTATCTATTGCTTAGTGATTTACTGGACAGGTAGGCAGGCATGCAGCTTGGAGCTGCTGGGGTGGCTTTATTTAAGGCTGAGCCCCAGACAGATAGGCCAGGGCCTGGACAGGTAGGTGGGCATGTGGCTTGGGGCCTCTGGCAGGGGAGGGGGGGCTTTATTTAAGGCTGGACCCCAGATAGGCAGGGAAGTGAGCAGAGCAGTTAGGAACAACTAACAGAGATGGACTTGTCTGTCAGTTTGTTGTCCTATGGTAGACTGCATGTGGCAGTGAGGTTGGAGGCTATTCCACCGGTGTTTCAAATACCAGTAGGGTTACTCATGGTGGACAGGTTTCAGCAGAGCTTCTAGGCTCAGACAGACTTGGAAGAAGGAAGAGGCCATCCACTTCTCAAAGAAGTGGCCAGTGAAAACCTTAAGAATGGCAGTGAAACACTGTCTGATATATTAGTAGAAAACTTTATGAATAGCCCTAAAACAATGTCTGAGCCCATCAGGTCGGAAGGCACTCAAAATATGACTGGGGAAGAACTGACTCCTCAGAGTAGAGAGGACCTTTATTATATGGATAGAGTAAAGTTTTTAGGACCTCCATTGCCTGATGTGGAACAACTTGAAATGAGTAGAAACAGCTACAAGCATCCATTAATAATCAGAACATGGAATGTATGAAGTTTGAATCTAGGAATCATTTTAAAATGAAATGGAATGCATAAATATTGATATCCTAAGCATTAGTGAGCTGAAATACACCAGTTTGGGCAATTTTGTATCTGACAATCATATGATCTACTGTGCTGGGAATGACAAATTGACGAGGAATGGTGAGCCATTCATCGTCACAAAGACTGTTTCAACATCTGTCCTGAAGTACAATGCTGTCAGTGATAGGAAAATATCCATACGCCTACGAGGAAGACCAGCTAATACTACTATTCAAATCTTTGCATCAACCACCAAAGCCAAAGATGAGGAAATTGAAGATTTCCACCAAGTTCTGCAGTCTGAAATTGATCGAACATGCAATCAAGATGTGTTGATGATCATTGGCGACTGGAATGCAAAACTTGGAAACAAAGAAGAATCACTGGTAGTTGGAAAATATGGCCTTGGGAATAGAAATAACACTGGAGATTGCATGACAGAATTTTGTAAGACCAACAACTTATTCATTGCAAATACCTTTTTTCAACTACATAAATGATGGCATACATGTGGATGGATTTCGCCAGGTGGAATACACCAGAATCAGATCGACTACATCTGTGGCACCAGGTGATGGAAAAGTTCCTGACCAAAACAAGGCCAGGAGTTGATTGTGGAACAGACCATCAAGTGTCATATTTAAGTTCAACTTAAAGTTGAAGATAATTAAAAGAAGTCTATGAGAGCCAAAATATGGCATTGATTATATCTCTCCTGAATTTAGAGACCTTGTAAAGAATAGATTTGATACATTGAACACCAATGACAGAAAATCAGAGGAATTGTGGGATGACATCAAGAACATTATCCATGAAGAAAACAAGAGGTCATTAAAAAGACAAGAAAGGAAGAATAGACCAAAATGGATGTCAGAAGAAATGCTAAAATTGCTCTTGAGCTGAAAGTAGCTAAGCCAAATTGAGAGAATGACAAGATAAAAGAGCTGAACAGAAGATTTCAAAGAGCAGCTCGAGCAAACAAAGCCTATTATTATAATGAAATGTGCAAAGACCTGGAGTTATAAAACCAAAAGGGAAGAACAGGCTTGACATTTCTCAAGCTGAAAGAATTGAGGAAAAAATTGCAGTATTGCAATATTGAAAGATTCTAAGGGCAAAATATTGAATGATGCAGGGAACATCAAAAGAAGATGGAAGGAATACATAGTCA
>NW_006921772.1:3288152-3294302 GCF_000298275.1 Orycteropus afer afer
TATATGAAGGAAAGCGTGGCATCAGGATTGGAGGAAGAATCATTAACAACCTGAGATACACTGATGATACAACTTTGTTTGCTGAAAGTGAGGATGACTTGAGGCACTTATTGATGAAGATTGAGGAACACAGTCTGCAGTATGGATTACATCTCAATATAAAGAAGACAAAAATCCTCACAACTGGACCAATAAGCAGCATCACGATAAATGGAGAAAAGATTGAGGTTGTTAAAGAATTCATGTTGCTTGGTTCTACAATCGATGCCAATGGAAGCAGCAGTCAGGACATTAGATGACATGTAGCACGGGGCAGGTCAGCTGCGAAGGAACTTGAAAGTGCTGAGGAGCAAGATGTCTCCTTGAGGACCAAGGTGTGCTTGACACAAGCCATGATATTTCCAATCTCCCCATAGGCATGTGAGAGCTGGACAATGAAGAAGGAAGACCGAAGAAGAGTTTGATGCTTTTGAGTTGTGTTGCTGGGGAAGAATGCTGAAGGTACCATGGACTGCCAAAAGAACTAATAGATCTATCCTGGAGGAAGTGCAGCTGAGATGCTCCTTGGAAGCGACAATGGCCAGACTTCATCTCACCTACTTTGGTCATGTTGTCAAAGGGGACCATTCCCTGGAGAAGGATGTCATGCTTGGTAAGGTGGAGGGTCGACAAAAGAGGGGAAGGCCTTCGACGAGTGGATTGACACGGTGGCTGCGACAATGATCTCAAGTATAGCAAGGATCATGGAGCTGGCGTGGAATCGGGCAGTGTTTTGTTCTCCTGTGCATGGGGTCACTATGAGTTGAAAGTGACTCGAAGGCACTTAATAACAACAAGCCATAAACATTTTATAATTCATTGTTTGCAAATGAGCTCGATGTAAGTGGTCCATGATGTGTTACAAAAGTCTTGAAAGTGAGCAAAAATGTTCTAGACAGAGCAACGTCTTTTGTATTTTATATTATTTGTGCCTTTTAATTTTTTCCCTGCTGCTTATTTTTTCCTTTTTCTCATAGGTGCTACTTGTGTGTTAAAGAAGAAATTTTCAGCAAGCCAATTTTGGAATGACTGCAAAAAGTATAACGTGACAGTATTTCAGTATATTGGAGAACTTTGTCGCTACCTTTGCAAACAACCTAAGGTAAGAGAAGTCATTGTCAGGGAGGAGAAGAAATCTCAGAGAGAAAAATTATTGAGAAAGAAAAAGTGATTTTTAGTTGTTTGTTTATACTCCATTTTTTTCCAGGAACTAGTTCAGGTGGCTTATAGGGATGCATGGGATACCACAAGATAAAATAAATATAAAACAAGTTAGAAAAAATAAAATAGAGCTATCTGGAAATGTACTAATGTGATTTGTATTGTGGCAGGATAAAACTGACTCATAATTGGGTCTACTTCACATGTGGAGTGATTAAAATTTCAGATTTTGAAATTAGATATGCACTGTGCTTACAGAGAGCAACTATTCTAATGTTAAAGTCTTTTAAAAGTCTGTTCATTAGGAAAGGACTAAGGATACTTGTACTTTTTTAATTTTTTCTTTTGAATTAATGATTACATTAGAATAGACATTTGTTTTGTTTTATAAACTTAAAAAGAAATTCTGCTTTGTTTTTCACTTGTCTCCTTACCTAAACAGCCATTGTCATATGCTTTTGATAAATTGCCACCATCTGAAAAATAGACAAGCAGAGATACTTGCAACAGCCTGAAGTTTATCTTAATTAGTTTGTTTGCTTTTTTTGCCCTCAGAAATTGCTTTCCTCTTCCTGGTCTCATTTGTCTTTCCAAATTGTTTTTCAAATGTTTCATTTTCTAAATATTCTTGAGGTTACAAAGAAGTGAAGAGTGCTGGTGCATTGTGGGGTTTGCAATGAATGTCACAAAGCAAAATGTATATGAATTGTTGAATGGAAAACCAATTTGTTCTGTAAACTTTCGCTCAAATCAGAATATAAATAGATAAATATACAATATGGAAGCCCACGGGGAAAACAAGCAAACAGTGGTATTTTTCTTTAACAAAATCAACACCAGACACTTCACTAATGGAAACAGAAGATGCACCCCACATGGGGGAGGGCAAAATCTGCAATAATACATCTGTCCCTAGGCTAGGAGATCTCTCATCATCTTTGCCATCACCATCATAGTTTAGGGTGCAGATGATGGATTGGGATATCTTCTCTTTCCCTCTCTGGCTAAAATGCCCTCTAGACATGAAATCATCATTTAATTACCCACAGCACCAAACCAAAAAAAAAAAAAAAAAACAGTTGCCATTCATTTGATTCTGATTCATGGTGGCCCCATGTGTTTCAGAGGAGAACTGTGCTCCACAGGATTTTCAGGGTTTTGACCTTTTGGAAGCAAATAACCAGGTCCTTTTCCAAGCCATAACTGGGTGAGTTCAAACCCCTAAGCTTTTAGTCAGTAGTCAAGTGCTTAACCATTTGTGCTACCTAGGACTACCCATGGCACACCTGAGTATAAACCAGAAGCATCTAAACAAGACTTTATTAAGCATCTGAGATTATAGAGGGAACGTGAACTTAGTAAGGAACATAGAACTGAATAATTTATCTGACAAAATATTTTTATTCACCGGGAGCATAGAGTTTAGTATGGAGAGACCTTCTGCCTAGGTCCTGACCCACTTCCATGTGGCAGAAGCCATCTGTATGTGCTTCAAATAACTGGATTCCCTGAGATCCATAGCTAAGATATAGAATTCTAGAAAAATGCACTTTGTCTTTTTAATTTTCTTTCTCTTTAGGGAGACTTTGCCAATATCATGGTTGTGCTCTTACCTGAATACCCCTAATAGGTCAATTATAATGCTACAATTTCACATGTTTTCCCTTCTAGATTTTGTCATATTCTTTAGTGATTTCTAGACTAGGTTTAAATAGGGAAAATCCCCTTCTTTGGGATAATAGCCACCTTCAGATAAGTTTCCATGACTATAAATATAAACTATAAATAGTTTTACTTAGGACACAGTTCCAGGTGCCATTGGATCAGTTCTGACTCATGGCAACTCTATGTGTGTCAGAGTAGAACTGAGCTCCATGGATTTTCAATAGTGATTCTTTGGAAGTAGATCACCAGACCTTTCTTCCAAGGCTTGAACCACCAAACCTTCTGTTAGCAGCTGAAAGTATCAACTGTTTATACAAACTAGGGACTCTGAGGGCATACCAAAAAACTAAATTCACTGCCATTGAGTTGGACCCAACTCACAGCGACCCCCCCTTGGGTTTCCAAGGCAGTATTGCTATGGAAGTAGATTGGCCAATCTTCCTTCCAAGGAGTGGCTGGTGAATTTGAACCACCAGCCTTCTGGTTAGCAGTCAAATTCCTTAGGCACTACGCCACCAGAGCTCCTCTAAATCTCTTAGTTAGTTCTTTGTTTTTATTTATTTAGTTTTTTGGTGATGAGCTAATTATAAGAATTTACTTTGATGCAAATTGAGAAGCTGAGAGGGAAATAAACATCTCTGTCCAAAAGAAAGCTTTTTTCTTTAAGAAAGATGCATTGTATTACCTGATCTCTTTGATTTTACACAAAACTGGGACAAATAGTTCTTCGTTCAGAGATTAGGAAAAAGAGAAAGAAGTCATTCTGTTATGACGTCTTATTTCTTCAATGACATCTTGCTTTTTTGTTGTCCTATATTCCTTGCAGTGAACTTGCTTTGAGGGGAAGTGTCTATTAGGCAGACAGAATAGGAGTGGACTAAGGAAGGGCCAGAGGGTGAACAAGTGACAGGGTTCTCACCCTCAAAGAATTAAAACACAGTGTCTCATAAACCATCATATGAAGTTCTGTAAACATTTGTTGGAAATAAATCTTTAAAGAAAAGAAAGCACACACATGTTCTCTAAGCAAATCTAGATATGCTGTCAATGTCAGGTTAAACACAAAGCCCACCGCCATTGAAGTGATACTGGCTCATAGCGACCCTAAAGACAGAGTAGAACCCATAGAGTTCACCAGCCTGTAAATCTTGACAGAAGCAGACTGCCTCATAGTTTTCCTGTGAAGCAGCTGGTGAGTTCAAACTGCCAACCTTTTGGTTAGCATCCAAATGTTTTAACCTCTACAGCACCAGAGCTCCTCAATGTCAGCTTAAGTAGTATCTTCCAAAGTGGACTTACCTGTAGACAAAAGTCCTGTTCTGAGTTGAATGTTATATGTAGTTGCATAAAAACTCCCTAGGGTTGCCTTTCTCCACCTCAAAGTTTTTCACCCCTTCTTCCTTCTTCTTTTGTTTTTCTGAACTCCAACTGCAAAATCTTCTTTGGCAAAAACATTGGGCATGCCTTTTTAAAACTGCTTGCAGCTGTACTATCTTTAAAAAAGTTAGACTAACTTAGTCTTGAGAGATGGGGTACATACTTCACTTCTTATGAGAGTAGGAAAGCTATTCTTCTTGATTTCTTTGTCTTCCAGTTTTCTACGTTACTGAAGCATTATTATACTATTTCTTATTGGACCAAGTTCTCCATTTGTTTAATATTAATGCTGCACTGAATATTGGTTAGTGAGGAATATGGTAGAACTTGATCCTCTGCAGGGCTCCTGCAGCATAGTTTATGTAATATAAATAACTTTACTAAAGGAGCTCTCATGGTTCAGTGCCTGAGTCATTTAACTGCTAACCAGAAGGTTGGCAGTTCAAACCTGGCAGCCACTCCAAGGAAGGAAGATGGGGCCATCTACTTCTGTAGAGGTTTACCACCTTGGAAACCCAGTGGGGGTAGGGGGAGCAGGTCACTGTAAAAATGAATTCAAGCGATGACAGTGAGTTAGGTTTTGTTGTTGTTGTTGTTTAAGTTAGGCAACAGTAGCCATACTGCAAGTCTATCTAGGAACAGGATCATAAATGTCACTCATTCATTCATTCAAATAATATTGTAGGTTCTAGGAATACAGGGCCAGATAAGACAAATCAGACCCCTTTGTTCACGGCATTTATACTCCAGTTGGAAGAGAGAAAAAACAAACAAACATATAGAAAACATAATTACAGAAAATTTGTGTTTGAAACCAAAGAGGATGTGCTGAAGGAGAGTGATGGACAGAAGTGGAGCAATGTTTACTAGATTGAGTAGGGGGCAACTCTGGTAGTGTCGTGCCTAAGACATTTGACTGCTAACCAGAAGGCTGGTGGTTCAAACTCACCAGCCACTCCTTGGAAGGAAGGTTGGGCAATCTACTTCCTTAGTGATACCCCCTCAGAAACCCAAGGAGGAGTTGCTATGAGTTGGTTCCAACTCAATGGCAGTGTGTTGCATTTGTGTTGTTGCATTAGTCAAGGAAGGCTTCACTGAAGTGATGAACAATGAGCTGAGGACTTGAAATAACAAATGAGAACAAGACACCAAAAAGCTGGGAGATTGTAGTTGAGGCAGAAGAAACTACAAATGAAGAAGCCTAAAGAGGACAGAGCCTGAATCTTTGAGGAAAAGGAGGCTGTGGCTGGGCTAGTCTATAGATCAGATCTTGCAGGACCATGGAGGAGAAATTTGATTGGCTATGAAGGAGAAATTTGGACTTCATTCCCCTCAGAGCATTTGGAAAAAAGATGCAGGTGGAACTGGAAAAACAATTTTACCAATTTGGGATGTAATTTGAAGGAAAGCCAAAAAGATGTCTTGTTAGATCAGGGAAGGTGAGAGAAGGAATGGATAGTATCAAGGATGAGTACCAGATTTTTGGTTCAGACATCTAGGTAAATTATGAACTATTGATGAGATAAGGAAAATGGAGATTTGAGGAATTAAAATTAAATCTTTCAAACCTATTAAATATGACATGTGAATTAGGGATACAAGTGGAAAAGCCAAATAGGCAGTTTGAATCTCCAGGAATTTGGAGACCAGAAGAATGCAAAAGGTAGTACCTTGTTAACAAAGCAAGAACCTATATTATGAGGCATATACATGATGCATATTATTTAATTTAATACTTAGAGTTTAATATTTAGGCTATATAACTTGTCTGTCGTTGTTGTTATGTGCCATTGAGTCAGACGTGGCTCATAGTGACCCCTCCTTGGGTTTCCTAGGCAGTATCACTACGGAAGTAGATTGCCCCATCTTCCTTCTGAGGAGTGGCTGGTGGGTTTGAACCACCAGCCT
>NW_006921772.1:3297120-3301024 GCF_000298275.1 Orycteropus afer afer
TTGCATACTGAAATATGCAAAGACCTGCAGTTAGGAAACCAAAAGGGAAGAACATGCTCAGCATTTCTCAAACTGAAAGAACTGCTGAAAAATTCAAGCCTCAAGTTGCAATATTGAAGGAATCTATGGGTAATATGTTTAACGGTGTGCTCTTGTTGTTACTAGGTGCCCCCAAGTCATCTCTGACTCATAGCGACCCTATGCACAGCAGAACAAAACACTGCTTGGTCCTGTGTCAGCCTCACAATCCTTGCTATACCTGAGTCCATCGCTGCAGCCATTGTGTCTATCCATCTCGTTGAGGGCTGTCCCCTTCATCATTAGTCCTCCACTTTACCAAGCATGATAGCCTTCTCCAAGGAATGGTTCCTTCTGACAATATGACCAAAGTAGGTGAGATGAAGTCTGGCCATTCTCGCTTCCAAGGAGCATTCTGGCTGCACTTCCTCCAGGACAGATTTGTTATTCCTTTTAGCAGACATTGGTACTCTTAGCATTCTTCTCCAGCACCACAACTCAAAAGCATCAACTCTTCTTCAGTCTTCTTTATTCATTGTCCAACTCTCACATGCATAAGAGGTGATTGAAAATACCATGGCTTGGGTTAGGTGCACCTTAGTCTTCAAGGAGACATCTTTTTTCTTCATCATTTGAAAGAGGTCCTTTGCAGCAGATTTGCCCAATGCAATACCTGATCTGATGTCTTGACTGCTGCTTCCATTGGTGTTGATTGTAGAGCCAAGTAATATGAAGTCCTTGAAAACTTCATTCTTTTCTCCATCTATCACAAAGTTGTTTATTGGACCAGTTGTGAGGATTTTTTTTTTCTTTATATTGAGGTGTAATCCATACTGCAGACTGTAGTCTTTAATCCTCAGCAGTACGTTCTTCAAGTCATCCTCATTTTCAGCAAGCAAAGTTGTGTCATCTGAAAATCACAGGTTGTTAATGAGACTTCCTCCAATCCTGATGCCACATTATTCTTCATATAATGCAGCTTCTAGGATTATTTGTTCAGCATACAAGTGGAATAAGTATGATGAAAGGATATAACCTTGACTCCCTTCTTGATTTTAAACCATGCAGTATCCCCTTGTTTTGTTCAAATGACAGCCTCCTGATTTATGTACAGGTTCCTCATGAGTACAATCAAGTGTTCTGGAATTCCCATTCTTCTTAATGTTATCCACAAGTGGTTATGATCCACCAATCCAATGCTTTTGTATAGTCAATAAAACATAAGTGAACATCTTTCTGTTATTCTTTGCTTTCAGCCAAGATCCATGTGACATCAGCAATGATATCCCTCATCCCACATTCTCTTCTGAATCCAGCTTGCACCTCTGCAAGTTCTCTGTCAATATATTGCTGCAACCATTTTTGAATTATCTTTAGTAAGATTTTACTTGTGTGATATTAATTATATTGTTTGATAATTTCCACATACTGTGGCATCCTTTCCTTGGAATGGGTACAAATTGTATCTCTACCAGTCAGTTGACCAGGTAGCTGTCTTCCCAATTTCTTGTCAAAACCGAGTGAGTGCCTCCAGCAGGGCATCTGTTTGTTGAGACATCTCAATAGGTATTCCGTCAATTCCTGGAGCCTTGTTCTTTGGAAATTCTTTTAGTGCAGCTTCAACTTCTTCCTTCAATACCATTGGTTCTTAATCATTTGCCACCTTCTGAAATGGATGAACATTGACCAATTCTTTTTGGTACAGTGACTATGTGTATTCCTTCCATCTTCTTTTAATTCAATTATTTTGCCCATAAAATCTTTCAATATTGCAACTTGAGGCTTACATTTTTTCCTCAGTTCTTTCAGCTTGAGAAATGCTGAGTGTGTTCTTCCATTTTGGTTTTTTTAACTCCAGGTCTTTGCACATTTCTTTATAGTAATTGACTTTGTCTGCTGAAGCTTCTCTATGCAATCTTCTGTTCAGCTCTTTTATCTCCTCATTTCTTCCATTTGCTTTAGCTACTCTCCACTCAAGGACAAGTTTCAGAGTCTCTTCTGACATCCATTTTGGACTTTTCTTCCTTTCCTGTCTTTGTAATGACCTTTTGCTTTCTTCATGGATGATGTTCTTGGTGTCATCCCACAATTCCTCTGCCTTTCAGTCATTGGTGTTCAATGCATCAAATCTATTCTTTAGATGGTCTGTAAATTCAGGAGGGATATTATCAAGGTCATATTATGGCTCTCATGGACTTGTTTAACTTGTGTTCAACTTCAAGTTGAACATATGAGCATATGAGCAGTTGATGGTCTGTTCCACAATCAGCTCCTGGCTTTGTTTTCGCTGAAGACGTTGAACTTCTCCATTGCTTCTTGCCATATATGTAGTCAATGTTATTCTTGTGTGTTCTGTATGTTGAAGTCCATGTGTATAGTCATCACTTATGTTGTTGAAAAAAGGTATTTGCAATGAATATGTTGTTGGTCTTACAAAATTCTATCATGCAATCTCCAGCATTATTTCTATCACTAAGGCCATATTTTCCAACTATCAGTAACTCTTTATTTCCAACTTTTGCATTCCAATCAGCAGTGATAATCAACACATCTTGATTATATGTTTGGTCAATTTCAGACTGCAGAAGTTGGTAGAAATCTTCAATTTCCTCATCTTTGGCTTTGGTGGTTGGTGCATAGATTTGAATCATCATCATATTAACTGATCTTCCTTGTAGGTGTATGGATACTATCCTCTCATTAACAGCATTGTACTTCAGGAAAGATCTTGAAACAATCTTTGTGATGATGAACACCACACCATTCCTCTTCAATTTGTCATTCCCAGCATAGTACATGTGGTTGTTTGATTCAAAATGGCCCAAACCAGTCCATTTCAGCTCACTAAGCCTGGGATATTGATCTTTATGTGTTCCATTTCATTTTTGACAACTTCCAATTTTCATAGATTCATACTTCATACATTCAATGTTCCAGTTATTAATGGATGTTTGCATCTGTTTCTGCTTATTTTGAGTCATGCCACATCAGCAATGGAGGCCCTGAAAGATTTACTGTATCCATATCATTAAGGTCATCTCTACTCTGAAGAGTCAGCTCTTCCTCATTCAAATTTTGAGTGCCTTCCAACCTGATGGGCTCATCTTCTGGCACTATTTTTGGACAATGTTTCAGTGCTGTTCATAGAGTTTTCCAGGAATATATGAGACAGTGTTTCACTGCTATTCATAAAGTTTTCACTGGCCAATTCTTTGAGAAGTGGATGGCCTCTTCCTTCTTCTGAGTCTGTCTAAGCCTGGAAGCTCCACTGAAACCTGCCCACCATGGGTAACCCTGCTGGCATTTCGCAATATGGTGGCATAGCCTCCAGCCTCACAGCAATATGTAAGCCACCACAGGATGACAAATACAGTCAAGTTTGTCTCCCTTAGTTGTTCCTAACCCCTCTGCACCTGCCTACCTCAGGTCATGGCCTTAATATACAGCACACCCAAGTGAGAAGCAACCTCCAAGCCCCGACCTGCCTACATCAGGCTTTGACCTTATATAGAGACACACCCAAGCAAAAAGCAGCCTCTAAGTCCCTGGCCTGCTTATCTCAAACCCAGCCTTAATATTGAGCCACATCTGAGTGAAAAGCAGCCTTCAAGCCCCAGGCCTGCCTACCTCAGACCCTGGACTTAATATATAGTCATCCTCAAGCGAAAAGCAGCCTCCAAGCCTCTTGCCCATCTACCTCAGGTCCTGGCCTTAATAAAGAGCCACATCCAAGTGAAAAGCAGCCTCCAATCCCCAGGCCTGCCTACCTCAAGCCCCAGCCTTAATATAGAGCCACACTCAAGCAAAAAGCAGCCTCCAAGCCCTAGGCCTGAACGGTGTAGGAAGAAGCAAAAGAAGATGGAAACCATACACAGAATCAGTATAC
>NW_006921772.1:3301879-3306861 GCF_000298275.1 Orycteropus afer afer
AAGAAGAAGAAGAAGAAGAAAAAAGAAGCCTCCAGCAATTGGAATACCAATTGAGATCAAGAAATTTGTGCGGCACTGAAGGTACTGACTTATCTATGCAGAGATATTTAGAAGAAAGCTACCCAGCCACTGACTGGAAGCATTGCATATTTGTGCCCATTCTGAAGAAGGGTGGCCCAACAGAATGTGGAAATGATCAAACAATACCATTCATATCACACATAAATAAAATTTGCTGATGATTTAAAAAAAAAAATGTGTGTAGCAGTAAATACATCAACAGGGAACTGGCAGAATCCCATACTGGATTCAGAAGTGGACATAGAATGTAGGATATCATTACTGATGTCAGAAGGATCTTGGCTGAAAGCAGGGAATGCTAGAAAGATGTTTAGCTGTGTTTTATTGGCTGTGAAAAGGCATTTGATTGTGTGGATCACAACAAATTATGCATAACATTGTGAAGAATGGGAATTCCAGAATACTTAATTGTGCTTATGTAGAACCTGTAAACAGACCAAGAAGCAGTCTTTCAAACAAACAAAGGAATACTGTTTGATCTAGTATCAGGAAATGTGTGTGTCAAGATTGTATTCTTTCATCATACTTATTCAATCTATATGCTGAACAAATAATCCAAGAACTGGGCTATATGAAGACCAGGACTGGAAGGATACTCATTAACAACCTGTGAAATGCAGATGACAAAACCTTGCTTGCTGAAAGTGAAGAAGATTTGAATCACGTAATGATGAAGATCAAAGAGTACTGCTTTCAGTATAGATTACATCTCACATAAAGAAGACAAAAATCCTCACATTTGGACCAATAAGCAACATTATGATGAATTAGAAGACTGAAGTTGTCAAAGATTTAATTTTATTTGAATGCACAGTCAACACCCATGAAAGCAGCAGTTAAGAAGTCAAGCAATATATTGCGTTGGGAAAATATACTGCAAAAGACCTCTTAAAAGTATCAAGAAGCAACGATGTCACTTTGAGGATTAAGGTGTGCCTGACTCAAGCCATCGTATTTTCATTTGCCTCCTATACCTGCAAAAGCTGGACAATGAATAAAGAAGAGTGAAGAAGAACTGATGCATTTGAATTGTGGTATTGGCAAAGAATATTGATTATACCATGGACTGCCAGAAGAATGAATAAATCTGTCTTAGAAGAAGTACGGCCAGATTGCTCTTTAGAAATGAGGGTGGCAAGACCTTGTCTTACATACTTTGGACATATTATCAGGAGGGAGTAGGGCCTGGAAAAGGACATGGTAAAGTGGAGAGTCAGTGAAAAAGAGGAAGCCCCTCAGTGAGATGGATTGACACAGTGATAGTAACAGTGGGCTCAAACACAGCAACGAGTGTGAAGACATACAGGACTGGACAGTCAGGACCAGGCAGTGTTTAATTCTGTTGTACACAGGGTTGCTATGAGTCACAACTGATCTGGTACACCTAATAGCAACAAGATAAGAAATGAGCAGCAGTAGCTATTAGCAACCTAACTGTTAGTAGCACTGGAAGGGAATTTGTGAATATTTTGCACTGTTTTAGAACCATGATATAAGTACTAATTTTAATGCATAACAGTTCACATTTCATGTTATTAGTACATATAAAACATACTCATGACTTTGGGCTGGTTCACTTCTCTTTGATCTACAGTTTCTATCTTTGTGTAAAATAGGTAACAATATCTACTTCTCATTGACTCTTGATTCTTATAATCAAGAGACATAAGATACATATGAAAATATGTAACCCAGGGTGCCCCATACAAATAGAAAGGTTTTGTTTTAAAGTAAAATTTTAAAATGTTTTAAATGCATCAAGTTAGAGGAATTTTTTTGGATGTTGAAAAATAATTGGTCTTTGACTAATAAAAATCACATGACACTGATTATAAATCCCATTTAAATAGGTAATGGTGGTAATTTTTAATAAAACTTTAATAATATTAAAAACTTTAAGAATTTAATGGTATATGTATCACAAATTAAATGACAAATATATACATGTATATAATTAGAAACTGAAACTATCACACCTGCCTTCCTTTGGGTTATACTTGTATCTTGTTGATATTGTAGATGTATTATATAAGTAAGATTTTCCTTCATTCCAAATTATTTACTATTTTAATATTTGCATCCACAATAATTTATTTGCTATTTTTCACATTGCCTGCTCCTTTGATATGTCTGTGTTTGACTATTTTACCTTGGACATATAAAATGAAGGTCAGAAATAGTCACCTTTTGGCTTGCCAATCCAAAATGAAACCCACTGCCATCGAATTGATTCTGACTCATAGCGACCCCCATTGGATTTCTGAGGCAGTAAAAATTTATGAAAGTAGTTGACCCTGTCTTCCTTCCATGAAGTGGCTGGTAGGTTTGAACCACAACCTTCTGGTTAGCAATCAAATGCCTTAGGCACTGTGTCACAGGAAGGGCTTATTCAGCTATCAGCTAGAAACTTGTTCACCAGCAAATACAATAATCTTCAGCAAATGATAAACAATTAAAATTTTCCAGTGTAGATCACTTTATACTTAATGGGAAAAATCATAACAAATTTAGATAAAAGATCAACATTTTAATTCCAGCTTTTTCACTATTTCACCATGTGACATTGGACCAGTCATTTAGCTTCTTAGTTCCTTAGAATCACAGAGTCTGAAATCCAGGCCTAACCTCTGTGTCTTAAAAGCTCTTTGATCTTGGGCAAGTTACAGTGATTTCTTGAATTTTCCCATCTATAAAGTAAGTGTAAAAATAATTCCATCCATATTTGAGATGAGGATTAATGAATTAACTGAAATATAAACATTTAAATTGGAGCAGATTCACCACAATGGTGGGAGTCCTCTGGAATAAAAGAATATCAATGATTGGAATGTACAGTTGTTCTTATGATTACATGGGGTGTATTGGTGTGAGCATGTGTGTACATATAATTATCAATAAGTTTTAGGAAAAATGAGGCCCCATGCTAAATAGAATCAAAATGGAAGAATCAGAATCACTAACATATGTCGTTATGCATTTCAGATGATCTTTTTGGAATTAGACCAGAGTTTTGTTTTGGTTATTAAGCAGCACTCAGTACTGGCACAAATGGTCTGCCTCTTTGTTTTCATTGTGAATTTATGTTTCTCCATCTACTAAAAAACCACTTCTTTTGTTTCCTGTGAAATCAAGGTTAATACATAATTACCTTTATTTAAACCCAGCCTCCAGGGCTTTACTTTTCTTGGATATATAAAGGGACTGTGCAGCCTGGGGATGTTAGGGATTCTTGAAGTAGGATTAAGCACATGTTCTGGAAGAAAGTGACTTTATTTCTAAAAGGACATTGTTAGAGGCCTGAGTATTTCAGCAAATGAATAAATAAACAAATCTGCGATCCAAGTAGGAGGTAACTATAGTTCAGCCACCACCACTGCACGCACATCTAGCAACTCAGAAATGATACTGGTAGGGAAGTAGATCCCAGAGAATCTTTGAAGAAACAAGAGCCTTAGTTCAATTTGATGTGGCTCCTCACTGGTATCATAACACTGGTGGCAAAGTGCCTAAGGCATTTGACTGTTAACCAGAACGTTGGAGGTTCAAACCCACCAGCCACTCCGTGGGAGGAAGACTGGGCAATCTACTTCCATAAAGATTTACCACCTCAGAAACCCAAAGGGGGTTGCTATGAGTCAGAATCAACTGATGGCAGTGAGTTAGGTTTTTTTTTTTGGTTTGGACTGAAAGCCAGGAACTCTGGTGGCATAGTGATTAAAGCATTTGGCTGCTAACCAAAAGGTTGGTGGCTAGAACCCACCAGCTTCTCTGTGGCAGAAATATAAGGTAGTCTGCTTTCATAAAGATTACAGACTTGGAAACCCTATGGGGCAGTCCTACTCTGTCCTAAAAGATCATTTTGAGTTAGAATCACCTTGATGGCAGTGCATTTGTTTGTTTTTTGTGGAAAACCAGAGGGAAACTTGTCTATTTAAGTACAAGACCTCAGGATCTCTGAGTTAAAAGCTCTGTCCCATTTAGCAAATTCTTTTTTAAATTTTGAAAGAGATTTAAATGTCTGAAGATAAAATGTATATTTTCTGTATATTGTAAAGTGGAATAATCTATTTATCTCTGTGTGTGTGTGTATAAAAGCATTTAAGTACTCAACAAATAAAACATTAAAATATCCTGTATGTTTTTTGAGATTTGTTGAGTAAACCGCAACACAACTGAATTAGAAACTCATGTTTTAAAGGCTTTTTATTATTGAAACCATGGGTACAGACTTGGCAAAACAGCATGGGCTTTGAGACTTTTTAGAGCTTGTTTCCTCTTTCCTTCCCTGTATTCCTCCCTCCCTCACCCACTCACTTTCTTCCTCACATATTCTGTGAGCACCTCTTATGCACCAGGAGCTGTTTCTGGCACTGTTCTAGGTAATGGGGGGACAGTAAACCAAAATCAAACCCACTGCTATCCAGCTGATTCTAATTCATAGTGACTCCCATTGGGTTTCCGAGGCAATAAATCCTTACAGAAGTAGATTGCCCAGTCTTCCTTCCATGGAGGGGCTGGTGGGTTTGAACCACCGCCTTCTGGTTAGCAGTCAAACGCCTTAGGCACTATGCCACCAGAGCTCCTTATTGGGGGACAGTAGAAGTCAGAAAAGGCAATAGTCCTTGCCTGCAGAGACCTTACATTTTATTGAGTTCAAATACTCCTCTGCTTATTTGGCGGGTGACCTTAGTCCTGAACTTTAGGATCCCCACATGAAGTGTGGGATAATGGTTCTTATTTTATAGGGCTATTGTGGTGATAGGAGCTCTGGTAGCATAGTGCCTAAGGCACTTGACTGCTCACCAGAGGCTGGCGGTTCAAACCCACCAGCCACTCCTCAGAAGGAAGGTTGGGCAATCCTACTTCTGTAGTGATACTGCCTCGGAAACCCAAGGAGGGGT
>NW_006921772.1:3314493-3320193 GCF_000298275.1 Orycteropus afer afer
TTGGTCAATGACATGAGACAAAGTATATGTGAACTGCTGTATGAAAAGTGAATTTACTCTGTAAATCTTCACCCAAATCCTAATAAAAAAAAATAATAATTCCATAACTTTAAAAAATATATATATATAGGAAAGGAAGAAAGACCAAAATGGAGTCTCAGAAGAGACTCTAAAACTTGCTCTTAAATAGACAGTAGCAAAAGCAAATGAAAGAAATCATTAGGTAAAAGAGCTGAACAGATTTCAAAGAGCAGCTCAAAAAGACAAAGTAAATTATTATAATTAAATTCGCAAAGACATGGGAGTTAGAAAATCAAAAGGGAAGAACACACTCAGAGTTTCTCAAGCTGAAAGAACTGAAGAAAAAAATTCAGGCCTCGAGTTGCAATATTGAGGGATTCTATGGGGAACATATTGAATGATGCAGGAAGTATCAAAAGAAGATGGAAGGAATACACAGAGTCACTGTACCAAAAAGAATTGGTCAATGTTCAATGATTTCAGAGGTGGCATATGATCTAGAACCAATAGTACTAAAGGAAGAAATCCAAGCTGGACTGAAGGAATTGGTGAAAAACAAGGCTTCAGTTATTGATAGAATACCCATTGAGATGTTTCAACAAATGGATGCAGCATTGGAGGAATGTACTTATCTATGCCAACTAATTTAGAAGACAGCTACCTGGCCAACTGAATGGAAGAGATAAATATTTATGCCCATTGCAAAGAAAGGTGATCCAATAGAATGTGGAAATTATTGAAAAATATCAATATTACATACAAGTAAAATTTTACTGAAGATAATTGAAAAATGGTTGCAGCAACATATTGACAGGAAACTTCCGGAAATTCAAGCTGGATTCAGAAGAGGATGTGGAACGAGGGATATCATTGCTAATGTCAGATGGATCTTGGTTGAAAGCAAAGAATACCAGAAAGATGTTTACCTGTGTTTTGTTGACTATGCAAAGGCATTTGACTGTGTGGATCATAAATTTTGGATAACATTTTGAAGAATGGGAATTCCAGAACATGTAATTGTGCTCTTCAGGAACCTGTGAATGGACAAAGAGGCTGTCATTTGCACAGAACAAAGGGTTACTGAATGGTTTAAAATCAGGAAGGATTTGTGTCAGGGTTGTATCATTTCACCATACTTACTCAATCTGTATGCTGAGGAAATAATCTGAGAAGCTGGACCATATGAAGAACATGGCATCAAGAATGAAGGACGACTCATTGACAACCTGTGATATGCAGATGACACAACCTTGCTTGCTGAAAGTGAGGATGACCTGAAGCACTTACTGATGAAGATTAAAGAGTACAGTCTGCAGCATGGATTACACCTCAACATAAAGAAAACAAAAATCTTCACAACTGGTCCAATAAACAGCTTCACAATGGATAGAGAAAAGATTGAAGTTGTCAAGGACTTCATATTACTTGGCTCTATAATCAACACCAATGGAGGCAGCAGTCAAGACATCAGACGACGTATTGCATTGGGCAAAACTGATGCAAAAGACCTCTTTAAAGTGTGAAGAGCAAAATTATCACTTTGAAGATCAAAGTGCGCCTAACCCAAGCCATGATATTTTCAGTTGTCTCATATGCATATGAAAGCTGAGCAATGAATAAGGAAACTGAAGAAGAGTTGATGCCTTTGAATTATGGTGTTGACAAAGAATACTGGAAACACCATGGACTACCAGGTGAATGAACAAATCTATCTGGGAAGAAGCCAGAATGCTCTTTGGAAGTGAGAATAGCCAGATTTTGTCTCATGTACTGTGGTCATGTTGCAGAAGGGACCATTCCTGGAAAAGGATATCATTGTTGGAAAGCGGAGAGTCATTGAAAAAGGAGAAATCCCTCAACAAGATGGATTGGCACAGTGGCTGCAATGATGGGCTCAAGTATAGCAAATTATGTGAGGATGGCAAACAACTGGGCAGTGTTTTGTTCTGTTATACATAGGGTTGCTATGAGTCACAGCCAACTCAGCAGCACCTAATACATCGACTATATATATATACACACACACACACACACACACACACACATATGTATATGTATCTTTTCAAATACTTCCTTAGCAGCATAAATTTTCTTCCAGTCATTGCTTAAGCTGCATACCCACATACTGTAATTTTGATTGTCTTAGTTTCCTTATCATTCAGTTTAAAATATTTTCCAATTTCCATTGTAATGTTTTCTTTTACATACATATTTTTAGAATTGTGTTGATTATATTCAAATATTTGGAGATTCTTTAATCTTATTTGCGTTATTTATTCCTGGTTAAATTTTATTGTGAGCAGAGAACATACCATAAATAAGGTCAAAGATTTTAAGTTGGTTAAGACTTGGTATAAGACCCAACATATAACCTATTTTGGTAAATGTATCATAGGCATTTGAAAAGACTATGTATTCTTCAATGACTATAGTGTTTTATACACATAAATTAGGTCAAACTGGTTAATCATCTTGCTTAACTTTCTGTATTCTTGTATAACAGATTAATGCTTGTTATATTAGTACCAAGAAAGAGAAGTTTAAAAATAGATTTGTACATTTGTCCTTTTAACTCCATCAGTTTTTGCTTTATATATTTTGGTTGTCTTATTAGGTGAAAAGAAATTTAGAGTTGCTATATCTTTCTGTTGAATCAACTATTTTCTTATTAAATGTGCCTCCTAATTTTTTCAGGCTTTTGTTTTTTTTTACTTAAAAGCTAGTTTGTCTAATATGAGTGTACTTATACTATCTTTCTTCTGGTTTGATTGCATGGCATATCTTATTTCTATCCATCTGTTTTCAACTTTTCATACTCTAATATTTAAGATATATTTCTTATAAGCAGTAGATAGTTGTATTTTTCTACTTGTATGTGTTCTGACAATCTTAATCTTTCGAACGAAGTATTTAGTCCATTTAAATTTAATGTATTTATGGATATATTTGGGTTTAAATGTTCCATCTTCCTGTTTTATGTTTTGCTCATCTGTTATTCTTTTTCCCCTTTTTTGTCTCCTTTTTGAATAATTATATTTTTATTATTAATTTTTAACTCATTAGCTCTTTAGATATACATCTTATTTTTCTTTTATTTCTTTAAATATCTTGACTACTAGACAACTACACATTCATTTTTGACTTGTTCCATTCTATCTGAAAACAGTGCTTCTTTAACAATGCAAGGACTTTGTTGTTGTTGTTGTTATGTGTCGTCGAGTCAGATCCGACTCATAGCGACTCCTCCTTGGGTTTCCAAGGCAGTATCACTATGGAAGTAGATTGCCCCATCTTCCTTCCGAGGACTTTACAACACTTAAATTTTATTTATTTACCTTTAATGTTTTATGTTTTTGTTATCATCTGTTGTAATTCTATGTATTTTAAATCTTAAAAGTATTTTTTATATTATTTTATAGAGTTAATATTTGTTCACACATATCAATATATTTACCTTTTCTGGTGCTTTCATTTATTTCTTCTTGCTTTTTTTTTTTTTTTTCCTTCTACATGGGATTGTCTTTTGTGTGTGTATGTGTGATGAATTCCATTTAATCTTTCATTTAGTACAATTCTACTAACAAATTTTTTTTTACCTTCTTTTTGTCTGAAAACTACTTGGCCTTTAGTTTTGAGTAATGTTTCCATTGAGTGTAGAATGTAGATTGACAGTTATTTTCTTTTACTAGCTTAAAGATATTACTCCATTTCTTTGCAGTTCTTTAGTTACTGTTGAAAAGTAAGATATAAATATTCATGCTGCATTATTGAAAATAATGCATCTATTTCTCTCAGGATGATTTTAACATCTTCCTTCTCATTTTTGCATTTTTTTTTTTTTTTTTCATTCTTAGTGGTTTTCCCAGAAAGTGTCAAGTGTGTTTTCCTGGCATTTATCCTGCTTGAGGTTCTTAGATATTGAATCCATTGTTTATATTTTTCTACCACCTTTGGGAAATTAAAATCTCTTCAGATATTACCTCTCCATTCTGTTTACTCTTCTCTTAGGATTCTTCTCATACATATTTTAGATATTTTCATTGTGTCTCATATGTTTTTTACTTTCTGTTATGATTTTTTATAGTCCCCTCCAACCAATCTATGCTTTATTATCACATTCCAGAACAAGGCACTGAACATCTGATTGCATATGGCTGGGATTTACCAACAAATGACCATATTTAAGGATGATTAGGTGGAGACCCAGACATTTTATTAAACTACTTCCAAATGACAATAACTGCAGTCTTCTCTTTTATAATGATCAATTTTCCTGATAATAACTCTGCCCTCTCCTGCTTAGATAAAGTCTGGGTGTCAGAGTCTGAGATTCGAGCAGCAGAAGTTAATGATCTCAGCATTTAATGTGCAAACTTTCACTTTACTCTCGTGTTTTCTATAGATCCCTCAGCCTGAACTGATATCTGTCTAGTGGGACTTCTCCAGAGAGTAAGTCCCCGTCTTTGGTCAATGGATTGCAAGGGCAGACTTCTACCTACATTGGCTACATTGGAAAACCTAGAGTCACAGCTGCTTCTTAAAATTTGAGCCAGGCCTTCAGTCTTCCTCATTCCTTTTGTTGCTTTCAAGTCTTGACACCTGTTGGCTCTGCTTCTACAGGCTTACGTTGCAGCCTTTTCTATTCAGATATCTCTGTCTTCTCTATTCACTTATTGGTTTTGCAGAATTACCTTTCAGTCCTATTCTCTTTGTTCTTGACAGCACATAGATTAAAATATTGCTTTCTTTAAGATGATTTTAGTGATGTTTATCATATGTAAATTATGTGTTTAATTCTAAGTGTGAGGACCATTAATATCTCTATTTTCTTGTTGATTTATTATTATCATTATTATTTTTAACATATTACTCTTGATGAGAATGGAGATAGATCATAAGGAATAATGACTACACTGATAGTATATTTTCCCTAATTTCAGTGCAAAGTATTATTCAGGTTAATAGGTATTTATTGAATATAGAATAAAATATAGTAAAATTTTCCTTTGGAGTCCCTGGGTAGTGCAAATGGTTCACACTCTCACGTTGTTGTTGTTGTTAGGTGCTATCCAGTTGGTTCCAACTCATAGTGACCTTATGTACAACAAAATGAAACACTGCCAGGTCCTGTGCCAGTCTCACAATCCTTGCTATACCTGAGCCCATTGTTGCAGCCACTGTGTCAACCCATCTCGTTGAGGGCCTTCCCTTTTTTGCCGACCCTCCACCTTACCAAGCATGATATCCTTCTGCAGAGAATAGTCCCTTCTGACAACATGACCAAAGTAGGTCAGACAAAGTCTGGCCGTTCTCACTTCTAAGGAACATTCCTGCTAGACTTCCTCCAGGGCAGATTTGTTAGTTCTTCTGTCAGTCCATGGTACTTTCAGTGTTCTTTGCCAGCACCACGACTCAAAAGCATCAACTCTTCTTCAGCCTGCCTATTCATTGTCCAGCTTTCCCATGCATACGTGGTGATTGAAAACACCAAAGCTTAGGTTAGGAACACCTTAGACTTAAAGTGCTTTCTGGTACTTTAAAGAGGTCTTTTGCAGCAGATTTGCCCAGTGCAGTACATCATCTGATTTCTTGACTGCTGCATCCATTGGTGTTGATTGTGGATCCAAGTAATATGAAATCCTTGATAACTTCAATGTTTTCTCCATTTATCATGATGCT
>NW_006921772.1:3320293-3324546 GCF_000298275.1 Orycteropus afer afer
CTTCTGTAGTGATACTGCCTCGGAAACCCAAGGAGGGGTTGCTATGAGTCGGGGCCAACTCGACGGCAAACAACAACAACAACAACATTGTGATGATTACAATGAGACAATGCAACAACCTGGACATGAGGATTCAAATGTATTCATTCTCTTTGCCTTTCCTTATTTGGCTGCAAACATGGCTTTTCTTCCTGTCCCATACTCTCTGTCCCTGCCCCTATCCTTGGCTTCTGTCTCTCTTGCTCTTGTTCATTTGTGTGTGTGTTTTGTGTGCATCCATAGGTATCTCTGTATTTGTATGTCTCTCTTTGTGCACCTCTCTCAGTATTTTCCTTTGTGTATCTCTCTTGTCTCTTTGTCTATATCTCTCTATCTGTGTGTGTGTGTGTGTGTGTGTTTGCATACGCATCTCCTCCTGTGTGTGGGTGTTTCTGTCTCTGTGTCTCTCAGAGCATGGATCTCTCTCTGCCTCTGTGTGTCTCAATGCCTCTGTGTCTTTCTCAGAGTGTGGATCTCTCTGTCCCTGTGTATGTCACTCTGTATCTATGTTTCTGTGTATCCCTATTTCACTTTCTTTCCCATTCTCTGTCTTGTTCATTTTCTCACTCTCCCCTGCTTTTTGGCACAATACAAAACCAATTATAAATAGTCACCAAAAGACTATCATGTCAGTGTCCAGATATCCCAGGGCCACTTTTTAAGTCCCCATTCATCGATTCTGATGATTAGTTTTTCCTCACTTCTGTGGACCCTTTTTTTCCTTTTTCCAGGATCTCAACCTGGGTTCTTGCCCTTGTCATCTCCTATCTGAACTGCTTCTGTTGGAATCCTTGATCCTACCAACCTCCCCAGTCCCTCATGCCAGTTGATGCCAGGTTAATATTATTTCATCAAGCCACTGGTTGATACCCTCCTCTGGCTTCCAGTCATCTTCTAGAGGCCATCAAGTATTTTGTCTGTCTACCAACATGCCCACAGTGCATAAGAAACCAAGTCTTCAATGCTTTAATCAGGCTGTTACTTACTCGGCTTTACAAATAAAACCAATTCCAAGTTATTTCCAATGGGATAAAACCCTTCCTAAGGAAGATACACATAGAACACAGGAATTGGGATGAAGAAGCTTAGTGGGTCAATATTTGTAGTAGCAATGTATTGTCCAATTTAGACAGATGATGCTTGATTTGTATTAAAATTAAGAAGTGTCACTTTATTTATTTATTTATATTTGATTTTTTTTCACTTGATTTATAATGTAGGCCAAAGGTCAGCAAACTTTCTCTTTAAAGGGTCAGATAGGAAATATGTTAGTCTTCATGGGCGTCAATGTTCCTGTTGCACCTCTGTCAGTGTATCCCGAAATCAGCCATAGACAATACAGAAACAAATGGCTGTGCTGTGTTCCAATAAACTTTATTTATTTGTTTATTTAACAAAACAAGAAATGGGCCAGATTTGGCTTACAAGCCATAGTTTGGGGACTTTTCATTTAGACTTTGTATCTTATTGTATATCTCTTTTCTGTAAAATTTCCATTCCTGTGCAAACTAGTTTTTCAAAACTTCTCTAACTTCTTTCTCTGTAAGAAATGTGTGTGCATGCCAAAAATAATGCTATCTTTTGGACTTGATACAGGGCTTCAAATAATATTTAAATTATTGTTATACATAAAGAAATCATGGTATTTTTATGAACATATATTTTTGTACTCCAAAACACTTAATTGTGCTCATGAGGAACCTATACGTAGACCAGGACTCTGCTGTTTGATCAGAAAAGGGGATACTGCATGGTTTAAAATCAGGAAGGATGTATATCAGGGTTGTATCCTTTCACCATACTAATTCAATCTGCATGCTGAGTAAATAATCTGAGAAGGTGGACAATATGAAGAAGAACGTGGCATCAGGATTGGAGGGAAGACTCATGAACAGCTTGCAATATTCAGATGACATAACCTTGCTTGCTGAAAATGAAGATGACTTGAAGCACTTACTGATGAAGATTTAATCCATACTCTGCAGTATGGATTAAACCTCAACATAAATGAAAATCCTCCCAACTGAACCAATAAGCAGCATCATGGCAAATGGAGCAAAGATTGAAGTTGTCAGGGATTTTATTATGTTTGGATCCACAATCAACACCCATGGAAGCAGCAGTCAAGAAATCAGATGTCATACCACACTAGGCATATGTGCTGCAAAAGACCTCTTTAATGTTTTGAGGAGCAAAGACATCCCTGTGAAGATTAAGGTGCACCTGACTCAAGTCATGGTATTTTCAACTGCCTCATATGCATGCGAAAACTGGACAATGAATAGAGAAGGCAGAAGGAGTTGATGCTTTTGAATCGTAGTGTTGGCAAAGAATACTGAAAATACCATGGACTGCCAGAAGAATGAACAAATCTGGCATGGAAGAAGTGTAGCCAGAATGCTCCTTGGATGCAAGAATGGCCAGACTTTGACTCACCTACTTTGGCCATGTTGTCAGAAGGGGCCAGTCTCTGAAGAAGGATATCATGTTGGCAAAGTAGAGAGTCAACAAAAAAGGGGAAAACCCTCAACAGGATGGATTGACACAGTGTCTGCAATGATTGGCTCAAGCATGACAAGGATTGTGAGAATGGCACAATGTTCTGTTATACATAGGGTTGCTGTGAGTCAGAGAAGACTTGATGGCATCTAATAACAACAACAACATATTTCCATGCTGATGATTTTAATTAAGCCAACAAAAATCTGAATAATGTTACTGGTAACTATAGATAATTATTTGAGTAAATTGTAAAAACCCACAGTAATTCATGTTACTTTATAAAGTATGTTATTTATGTTTTGGTTTTTCAGAAGGACTTTTTCTTGGATTCCCTTATTTTTTAAAGAAAGATTTTAGAAAATATTATTTAAAGTATTTTGTGTACATGTACCTACTGGATCATTCTAAAGTTGTTTGTAAAATTATAAACTTGTATTTGCTGAGGATCTTCTATTTGCAAGTCTTTTGCTAAATGCCAGTTAAACAGATTTATAATTAAACATTTGTGAAAAGCTAAATTAGTCATAAATTAATGGGAATCACTAGGTGAAACAGAGAAGTTTCATGTTTCTCATCATACTAGTTCTAGATGAATGTAGCAGTTAAATGTAGAGAAAAGAATAAAGAAATAATCTATGGAAATTTTTTGGCTTGTGTGATGAGAAATGAGGTTTTAATCATATGTTAAATAGAAATAGCACACAAAAAAAGAGAGAATTATTTATTTAATTATAAAAACTAAACATACTGAGTGAAAATATTAAAAATAAAAGGAACCAAATACTTGAAACTGTTAAAACAAAGGATTGATCTTAATATACTATTATATGACAAGCATCCAATTTGCTTAAAGTCAAAGAAAAGCAAATTAAATTTAAAAAAGTATACACCATGTTTTCTTAGTTTCACAATTTCAAAACTGGCACAGTATAAAACTAATTATTAATAGTCACCCTCCATCAATGTCCAGATATCCCAAGTTTATTTTTAAGTCCCCCATTTGTCAAACTTGATGATTTGTTCTTCCTTGCTTCTGCTGACCCTGTTTTTCTGTTTCTAAAACCTCAATTTTTATAATTGTTTAGTGAAATCTCATGGGATTTTAATTTTCATTTCACTGATTACTAGTGATGTTGGTTTATGTATTAGACATTTAGTTACTCTCTTTCAGGCAGTCACTCAGTCTTTAAGCAATAGCATAGCTATTTTATTAGCTCACTAAACTTCTATGAAATCAGTTGGTAAAGAAACAATGAGCCCAAATGGATTTTATACAGTTTATTACTCACAGCACAGAAAAAATATATCCATGACTGTCCTTTCCTCCAGATCGCATGGTAACAATGCAGTGGTGGGCCCAGGCCCAGGTGGATGCTATACACACAGGTCTGTTCCACAGCTGAGAAATACTTAGAAACCTCTCAAACAATTAAGGGGCTCCTGGCAAACCTGTCCTTCCTTTACCTACAAAGAAGATGTTATATCTTATGTTTATTACTCTCAAATGAAAGCAAACCATCAAGGAGAGAAGGGAGGTTTTACTATCACATAAATAAATCTGCTTTGTGACCCAGAAACTGTCTCTAGCTTATAAGGTTATTTGCTTTATGATATCAAGAGCATCATACATAAAGAAAGCAAATGGTCGTTAAAAATATAGGAAAGGCATTCAGAGAAGAAGTGATACCGATCCTACTCAAAGTATTCCAAAA
>NW_006921772.1:3333110-3342462 GCF_000298275.1 Orycteropus afer afer
AGTAATATGAAATCCTTGATAACTTCAATGTTTTCTCCATTTATCATGATGCTGCTTATTGGTCCAGTTGTGAGGATTTTCATTTTCTTTATGTTGAGGTGTAATCCATACTGCAGACTATAATCTTTAATCTTCATCAGTAAGTGCTTCAAGTCATCTTTACTTTCAGCAAGAAAAGTTGTGTCATCTGTATATCACAGGTTGTTAATGAGTTTTCCTTTAATCCTGATACTGCATTCTTCTTCATATGGTCCAGATATTACCTCTGTTGATTGCATACCGATTGAATAACTATGGTGAAAATATACAACCCTGGCATACTCCTGTCTTGATTTTAGACTATACAGTATCCCTTGTTCTGTTTGAATGATAGCCTCCTGGTCTATGTGCACTTTCCTCATGAGCACAATTAAGTGTTCTGGAATTCCCATTCTTTTCAATGTTATCCATAATTCATTATGATCCTCAGAATCAAATGCTTTTGCATGGTCAATAAAACACATGTAAACATCTTTCTGATATTCTTTGCTTTCAGCCAAGCTCCATCTGACATCACCAATGATATCCCTCGTTCCACATCCTTTTCTGAATCCAGCTTGCAGTTCTGGAAGTTCCCTGTCAATATACTGCTGCAATTGTATTTGAATTATCTTCAGCAAAGTATTACTTGCATGTGATACTAATGATATTGCTTGGTAATTTCCACATTTTGTTAGATCACCTTTCTTTGGAATGGTTACAAATGTGAATCGCTTCCAGTCAGTTGGCCAGGTAGCTGTCTTCCAAATTTCTAGATGAGTAAGTGCCTCCAGCATGGCATCTGTTTGTTGAAACATCTCAATGGGCATTCTGCCAGGTCCTGGAGCCTTGTTTTTCACCAATGCCTTCAGTGCAGCTTGTACTTCTTCCTTCAGTATGATTGGTTCTTGATCATATGCCATCTCCTGAAATAGATGAACATTTACCAATTCTTTTTGGTACAGTGACTTTGTGTATTTCTTCCATCTTCTTTTGATGTTTCCTGTATCATTCAATATTTTGCACATAGGATCTCTCAAAATGATAACTTGAGGGTTGATTTTTTTCTTCAGCTCTTTCAGCTTGTGAAATGCTGAGTATGTTCTAACTTTTGGTATACTAATTCCAGGTCTTTGCACATTTCATTATAATAATGGACTTTGTCTTCTCAAGCTGCTCTCTGGATTCTTCGGTTCAGCTCTTTTATCTTGTCATTTCTTCCATTTGCTTTAGCTACTCTCCATTCAAGGGCAAGTTTCAGAATTTCTTGGGACATCCATTTTGGTCTTTTCTTCCTCTCCTGTCTTTTTAATGACCTTTTGCTTTCTTCATGGATGATGTTCTTGATGTCATCCCATGATTCTTCAGGTTTTCAGTCATTGGTGTTCAATGCATCACATCGACTCTAGATGGTCTCTAAATTCAGGTGGGATGTAATCAACATTGTATTCTGGCTCTCATGAACTTGTTTTAATTGTCTTCAGCTGCAACTTGAACTTGCATATGAGCAGTTGATGCCCTGTTCTACAATCAGCTCCTGGCCTTGTTTTGGCTGAAGATAGTGAGCTTCTCTTTCTCCTCTTTCCACGGATTTAGTCGATCCTATCCCTTCATATTCCTTCTGGTAAAGTCCATGGTATAGCCTCCATTCATGTTGTTGAAACAGGTATTTGCAATGAATAAGTCATTGGTCTTGCAAAATTCTATCATGTGATCTCTAGCATCATTTGTATCCCCAGGGCCATATTTTCCAACTACTGGTGATTCTTCTTTGTTTATAACTTCTGCATTCAAATCACCAGTGGTAATCAACACATCTTGATTGCATATCTGGTCAATTTCAGACTGTAGAAGTTGATAAAAATCTTCAGTTTCCTAATCTTTGGCTTTGGTGGTTGGTGCATAAATTTGAATAATAGTTATATTAACTGGTTTTCCTTGTAAGTGTATGGATATTATCATATCACTGACAGCATTGTATTTCAGAATAGTTCTTGAAACATTTTTTGTGACAATGAATGCCACACCATTCCTCTTCAATTTGTCATTCCTGGCACAGTAGATCATATGGTTTTCTGATTCAAAATGGCTAAAACCAGTCCATTTTATCTCACTAATGCATTAGATAGGAGCTCTGGTAGCATAGTGCCTAAGGCACTTGACTGCTAACCAGAAGGCTGGCAGTTCAAACCCACCAGCCACTCCTCAGAAGGAAGGTTGGGCATTCCTACTTCCGTAGTGATACTGCCTCGGAAACCCAAGGAGGGGTCGCTATGAGTCGGGGCCGACTCGATGGCAAAACAACAACAACAACAACAATGCATAAGATATTAATCTTTATGTGGTCCATTTCATTTTTGACAACTTCCAATTTTCCTAGATTCATATTTCATACATCCCATGTTCCAATTATTAGTGGATGTTTGCAGCTGTTTCTTCCTATTTTGAATTGTGCCACGTCAGCAGATGAAGTCCCGAAAGCTTTACTCCACCCATGTTATTAAGGTCAACTCTACTTTGAGGAGGCAGCTCTTCCTCAGTCATATTTTGAGTGCCTTCTAACCTGAGGGGCTCATCTTCCAGCACTATATCAGACAATGTTTCAGGGCTATTCACTAAGTTGTCCAGTAATATATCAGACATTGTTTCACTGCTATTTGTAAGGTTTTCATTGGCAAATTCTTTGAGAAGTAGATGGCCCTTCCTTCTTCTGAGTCTGTCTTAGTCTGACAGCTCTGCTGAAACCTGTCCACCATGTGTGACGCTGCTGGTATTTCAAATACTGGTAGCATAATCTCTAGCTTCACAGCAACATGCAAGCCACCACAGTACAACAAACTGACATAGAGAAATACTCTCTTAGTTAACTAAAAAGTTTGAGTGTATCCAGAAGCACTTGGGAAGAAAGGCCTAGTGATCTTATTCCAAAAACTCACCCACTGAAAACCCACGGATTGCTGTTCTACTCTGACACACCAAGGGTTGCAATGAGTTGGACTCAATTAGACAACGTTGGTTTGGTTTCTGGTTTTGCAAATTTTCCTTTAACTCCCAAATATGAACTGGAAGTAAAAATGTGAGTGTAAAGCACATTCTAAAATAGTGACATTTGGTTGTCATAATATTTGCAAGCTAAATATTCTGATGACTACATGGCCTCTATTTAGTGTTTACAATATGCTAGTCACTAAATATTAATTATGTATAGCATTATATAGGTGAAACAGATATTATTACCTTCTTCTGTAGATAAATGAATGGAAAATCAGAGGTAGTGCAACATCTTTTTCCAAGTTATATAGATAATGAATGATAGAGCTTGGAGTATAAAACTAAATAATTCTTATAATTTTTTTTAAAGCAATGTCTTTTCCTAAAATATGATGTCTTCCTCACCAGATCTGTATCCTTCCCACCCCCAAAAAAGCCTTCAGTAATCTAAAATTTAGGAAGAGCTTTTCCCAGATATGGGCATATAAATATAAATGCTCTATAATTCAGGTTCAGGCTTATTTATACAGTTATTAGACCAGTTCTGAAACAGACTTACTTGATTTTTTTTTTTTTAATTTCCTTCACTTATTACACATATGGAACTTCTAGGCTATTTCCTATTTAAATAATAGTAATAATAATAAGTATCAGGAACTGAATTTTATCAATTACACATGAAATCTCTTCTAACAGAAAGAAGGAGAAAAGGATCATCAGGTGCGTCTGGCGATTGGCAATGGCCTACGGAGTGACGTATGGACAGAATTTTTAGACAGATTTGGAAATATTAAGATGTGTGAATTTTATGGAGCAACTGAAGGAAACATTTGTTTCATGAACCACACTGGGAAAATTGGATCAGTTGGGAGAACAAATTTCTTTTACAAAGTAAGTACAGTATTTTCTTTACAAAAGAAATACATGGAGGTCTGCTAACCCTCTTGTAGACTTTGTGGTTTAATTTATGGTAAAAATTATCACTTTTTCTTTTAAGTTGAGAACTTCTATGAATAAAATGGTTGCCTCTAGGTGAACTGTGGCACTATTGGTAATGAAAACTTCAACCATCTCCTGTTTTTCATCTATAAAATAAGGATAATAATACCTAATTCTTTAATTCAGTTCTGAAATTTAATAATATAATGTATAAATAAGTATAGGCCCTCCAAACCAAAAGAAAGGTTCTCTGGTGATGTAGTGCCTAAGGCACTTGACTGCTAACCAGAAGGCTGGCGGTTCAAACCCACCAGCCACTCCTCAGAAGGAAGGTTGGACAATCTACTTCCGTAGTGATACTGCCTTGGAAACCCAAGGAGCCCCTAGCATATGTTAATTTCAGTCTTTCCATTTTCCTTGAGTATTTTCAATCTACTACTTCTACTTATATTTTATATTTTATACCACCCAATATTATCTATCTATCTATCTATCTATATCCATCTATCAATCTATATATATGTATCTATCTATCTATCTATCTATATATGTATATGTGTGTGTGTGTGTGTGTGTAAATATATATGTTGTTGTTGTTGTTATGTACCTTCATGTCAGACCTGACTCATAGCCACCCCTCCTTGGGTTTGCAAGGCAGTATCACTACGGAAATAGATTGCCCAACCTTTGTTCTGAGGAGTGGCTGGTGGGTTTGAACCACCAGCCTCCTGGTTAGCAGTCAAGTGCCTTAGGCACTATGTCACCAGAGCTCTTGTAAATATATATATATATATAGCCAAACTCACTGCCATTGAGTTAATTCCGACCCATAGATAACCTTCATTGGGTTTCCAAGGCTGTATATCTTCATAGAAGCAGACTACCCTATGTTTCTTTTGTGGAATGGCTTGTGAGTACAAAGCACTGAGTTTTTTGTTAGCAGCCAAATGCCTCTAACCACTACTTCTAATTTTTTTCCAACTCTCTCAAGATAAAGAGATCTAGTGGCAAAGTAATTAAAGCATTTGGCTGCTAAGCTGCTAACCAAAAGGTCAATAGTTTGAACCTACCCAGCTGCTCCTTGGGAGAAAGATGAGGCAATTTGTTTCTGTAAAGACTTACAACAATGAAAACCATATGGGGCAGTTCTACCCTGTCCTGTAGGGTCTCCATGAGTAGGGATCAACTTGACAGTGGGTTTGGTTTTATCAAGATGCCACTAAAATCTTAAAAGTAGTCAAAGAAATCTCCTTTGAAGGAGTAAAAGACTTATAGCTGATTTTTGAATAGCAAACATGGAAGATAAAAGACTGTTGACAGTGTTTCTATAGCCTGTTTGGAGGAAATAACTAACTAAAATTTATACACAACAAAAATATTTTTCAAAACAATGATGAAATAAAAATAAGAATCTCAAAATTTATAAAGCAAAATTGATAGAACCTCAAGGGGAAACAAACAAATCCAAATCATAATAGCAAGGTCCCTGGGTGGCATAAACAATCTGTACTTGACTGGTAACCTAAAGATTGCCAGTTTCAACCCACCCAGCAGTACCATGGAAGATCCTGGCCTGTTGATCAGCTTCCACAGAGATTACAGCCAGCTCCTCTCCAGATAACAGAGTCTCTCCAAATGAACATAAATAAAACAATTGCCTCAAATCATAGTAGTGTATTTTATTACAGCTCTTTCCATGTTTGATGGAACTAGCAGAAATACCTTTTATAATATTAAATATTTGAATAATATAATAAGAAAACTACTTGATTTAATGGACATATATAAGACACTGCATCCAACAACTGAAGAATATATGTTCTTTACAAGCACTCACGCAAAGTTTCAAAAATTTACTTGGCTACTTAAGAAAGTATAAAAAATGTCAAAAGATTGAATACATATTAATTGTTTTCTGACAACAGCTACAATAGGCTAGAGAATAAGAAACAGACAGCTAGATAATTTCCTATGTATTTGAAAAATAATAGTCCTACAGTTCTATAGTTGAAGGAAAAATCATAATCCAAATTAGAAAGTGTTTTGAACTTAATCATAATGAATATGCTACATTTCAGAACTTGTGGATTCAGTGAAGAACAGCTGAAAATGAGTGAGCTAAACATCCATCTCTACAAGTTAATTTAAAAAAAAAACATTTAAATAAGTTCAAAGAAAATAAAAGGAAGGGAATCATAAGGAACAGAAATTAATGAAATTTGAAAGAAACATTTACTAAGAGCTTTCAAAAAAGACAAAAATGTATTTTTTAAGTGAAAAATGATTGATTGAGAGGGAGAGAGAAGGCACAAATAACGACCAGGAATGGAAAAGGAGATGTAGCTACAGATGGTTCAGACATTAAGACACAGATCAGAAAGTATGTTGAATTACTTCATATCATTAAATTTGTAAATTTAGTTGAACTGGACAAATTCCTAGAAAAGTACAGCTTACCAAAATTGATTCAAGGTTTATCTTGTTACACTAAAGATTACCTTATCTGACTCAAGAATTATTTTATCACACTAAAATGAATAATAAAAAAATTCTTCCCTCTGTTCCAGATAGCTTCCTCAGTAGGATTGCCAAGTATTCAAAAAGCAAATAATTGCAATCTGATAAACTCTTTCAGAAATTAGAAAAGGAGGAAAAACTTCTCAACTCACTTTATGAGTCAACCTTGACATGAACAGTGCAAGGACAGAAGTTGACAGGCAGTCATAGTCATAAATATATGAAGAAAGTCTTCTTTGGTCAATAATCTTTGTCTTCAGCTATATTTCTCAGTGGCCCCACATAAGCCTTGAGAGTAGAATGATTTATGGCATTACTGTTGAGGTTTCCAGAGCACACTAACCAAGGAGAGATTAACAATTTCCATTTGTAGAACTGCTTTTGAAAACATCTTTAGAATTTCACAGTGCAAATCTTGGTGCATCTGAATTACTGGCATCCTTAGCTTCTTTAGTTTTATAGGCTAAGTTTTCTGTAGAGTAAACTGACATACATCAAAGAACACCTGGAAGCAATGAAAAAGAAGTATTTGGTTTTCTAGTCTGTGGTATTTATCCCCCCAATAGCTGGAAGTAATTGACATACGTATGTTTTTCATGCTGCAGCTGCTAACCTTCTTAGGGTACTTATTCAAATCAGGTGTAAATTGATCTCAATTAAAGAATGTGCAAACTATTTTTTATAATGCATTCTTTGGGGATTTTGAGTTACCAGAAATGTGTCTGCATTCTGAGCTAAAGTACTTGGGGATGTAAATGGTGATATTACTGACTTTTACATTTCTTGCAGTTATTTTCTCAATTCACTGCACTATTTCCATTACAAATTTGATATTCATATTAAGCCTCCTTAGCAAAGCTGAATCATTCCAAAGTAATCATCCAGCAATGATTACAATGAATATTTGTATTTGATATTACTGGCTTGACTTCCATTATGATTTTCTAACATTTTAAGTTCCCTGTCAGAATATTATAGCTATTAATAATGCAAGAAGTCACGATTGTTTCCAGTTTCCTTGGAAAATTTTTAACTGTTCAACTCATCTTTTTCTCTTTTTCTCTTTAAGTTTGGAAATGAAAAATCAGTTGTTCTAATACTATATGTTATTCTGTCCTCTCTGTTGTCATAACACTAACATGTCGTTTACATAGGAAATTGTTTACATAGCAAGTAGCAAAAAAATTTTGGACCTAGAATTTTATTTCATAAATAGATGGGGAGATTTGATAAGTGTTTCTCTAAAAAATATGTATACTTACTAGAGACTTCCACTTACTATCTCAGAGAGGAATCAGCCTCCAAATGGAAAGAGAATGTCACAAATGAAGGAAAAAGATGAGGCAGCAACACAGATCCCTGTGACTTATAAGTCCTTCCTGTGTGCTATAGAACCAAAACTCACTGCCATAGAGTCAATTCCAGTGCATAGCGACCTCCTTTGGGTTTCTGAGGTGGTAAATCTTTACAAAAGGAGACTGCCCAGTATTCCTTCCGCAGAGTGGCTTGTGGGTTTGAACACCAACCTTCTAGTTAGCAGTCAAACGCCTGAGGCACCATGGCACCAGAACTCCTTTCTGTGTGCTATTTGGGAGCTCTGGTAGCTTAGTGCTTAAGGCACTTGACTGCTAACCAGAAGGCTGGCAGTTCAAACCCACCAGCCACTCCTCAGAAGGAAGGTTGGGCAATCTACTTCCATAGTGATAATACCTCGGAAACCCAAGGAGGGGTTGCTATGAGTTGGGTCTGACTCGAAGGCACATAACAACAACAACACCATACTTACTATTTAAATACATAGAACTAAAGGGACAGGTACCTCATATGTGCCCCCAAGGCAAACAATACAGAAAAGTTGGTGACAATGTGTTTGAGAGGCAAACCCAAGTAAAAGTTATGGATTCCTTTCTCCTTTTTCATACTATTTCATCTGGGGATAATATTTCAGAAGTGTATAATACACTACTACATATTGGGTGACTTAAGCCAATAGAAATTTATTTTCTAACAATTCTGAAGGCTAGCAGTTCAAAATTAAGGTGTCAGCAGGATTGTTCCCTAGTGGAGGCTTTGAGGGAGCCGTTTGTTCTAATCTCTTTTAGCTTCTGGTGCTCCTTGCCTTGTAGATGCATCAGTGTAAATTTTGCCTCTTTTTTCACGTAGTCTTCCCTGTTTATGTGTCTGTCTGTGTCTCTTCTCTTATCTGATAAGGACTCCAGACACGTTGCATTAGGGCCTACCCTAAGCCAGTATGACCTCTTCTTAAACTGATTGTATCTTCAAGGACCCTATTGCCAAATAAGACCATATTCACAGATACTGGGTATTAGAACTTCAGCATATCTTTTTGCTGCACACAATTCAACCCACAACAGGAAAGAACAAAAATGAAACCCAGAAAGGAAACAAAACTTGAAAAAAGTGATAAAATTGAATTTAAATAAAAGGCAGTTGAAAATAATATGAATATACATTAAAATAGGAAGTACTCTAAATGCCTAGGAAATGTTTAGAAAAACCATTTCCCATGTGCTGAAAAAAATGTTATGTTATGTGCCATTGAGTCGGAGAAAAACTACAACATTCTTATTAAAAATAAGAGGTCAAAGAGGAGGAATATTAAAAAAAAATAGACCAACAAAAGGAGTTGAAAAGTTAGCATGCTTAGCTCAAAGGAAAAAAAAAAGAAAATATTACAGAAATGAATAAACCTCACATTAAAGGACTTATAAATAAAAGGGACTGTAGACAATTTTAGCAGCATCACAATAAATGGAGAGAAGATTGAGGTTGTCAAGGAATTCACGTTGCTTGGTTCTACAATCGATGCCAACGGAAGGAGCAGTCAGGACATTAGACAACGTGTAGCATTGGGAAAGTCAACTGC
>NW_006921772.1:3342667-3351141 GCF_000298275.1 Orycteropus afer afer
TTCATCTCACCTATTTTGGTCATGTTGTAAGAAGGGACCATTCCCTGGAGAAGGATGTCATGCTTGGTAGGGTGGAGGGTCGACGAAAGAGGGGAGGCCTTCAACGAGATGGATTGATACGGTGGCTGCGATGATGGGCTCGAGTATAGCAGGGATAGTGGAGCTGGCGCGGGATCGGGCAGTGTTTCATTCTGCTGTGCATGGGGTCGCTATGAGTCGGAAACGACTCGACTGCACTTAACAACAACAACAACAACAACAACATAGACAATTTTAGGGAACAAGATAGATAGGCTGAAGGAATCGCACAAACACAATAAACTATACAAGCAAATAAGTTTCTCCAGTTTCTAACCATGAAATCTACTATATCTGGTAATGTTGTTGTTATTGTTATGTGCTGTCGAGTTGGACCCAACTCATAGCGACCCCTCCTTAGGTTTCTGAGGCAGTATCACTACAATAGTGGATTTCGCAACAGTCCTTCCGAGGAGTGGCTGGTGGGTTTGAACCACCAGCCTTCTGGTTAGCAATCATGTGCCTTAGGCACTATGCTACCAGAACACTGAATGGAGATGATGTGGAAAGAATTTCACCCACAAACGTGGCTTCAAATGAATTGAAAAGAAGTAACATTAGAGCTGATACCACCAATTGCTGGGCAAATTTTCCAGAAAAGAAGGCATTTTAAAAAAGAAGATAAAAGAATGGGTAATGAACAGGGCTTTGTTCTTGTTTGGCCAAGATGGTAAGTGCAGGTCTAGTACTTCTAGAATGTCTTTCTACCAGTTATTGGGCAAGTGACCAATATCCTGTCATTCTAATTACGGACAAATAGTAATTAGATACAAGATTGCATATTAATAAATCATCCATATGTCCAGAATAACAATGTATTCTGTTTTGCTGTCTCTTTCATTGCCCTCATCTTAAAATAAGATAATAATAATTCTTAACACATAGAGTTTTTGATGATTAAATAGTGTTTTTATGCTCCTACTACAGTGTTTGGCATACAGAAAGTGCTCGATCAATATTAGTTGCTTTCATTCATAGTTTAATTCAAATAGTGAATTGTATATATAGTTACACCCTGATTATACTGAGATTAAATCCAGAAATGTACATGTCTAATATACCTCTCTCTCTCTCTCTGTCTTGCTTTCTTTCTTTATTCTGACTATCCTTTTTTATTTATTCTATTTGTCCTTTTTTTTCTCACCATTTTTCTCAATTCATTTTATTGCTTGCATGTCAGTTTACTACTTTCTAATTAACATTAGTATGATTGTATATTTAATTAATCTGTAAAAATCTCAGTTTTCTTATACATAAAATGAGGGGGTTGTCCTGAGTGAATCTGTAGTTCTCTTCAAGGATCAGAATTCAGTGGATCTATGAATCTGAATGACATTATAGGCACAGGGAAGTTGGCCATATTAGTAGACAAGGGGAGATGGGGCTTGATTCCCTATGATGAGGATGATCCAATAAATTTGCCATCTCCTCTCCAACAGTGTACAGAAATATTAAATGTTAACTTCAGGGCATTAAGGTGAAAGGACCAGATGAAAAAGTTAAGGGTCAAAGTAGGTGTCAAAGTAACAAATATTTTTTAGACATCTGGTCATTTTTCTAGGGACTGTGAGGAAAGAATAAACAACAAAGTCCTTGCATTCACATAGTTTACAATTTAGTTCTATTAAAACTTTCCACTTCAGAAGATGTTTTGATTACTGTCAAAAAGAAATAGCATGAAAGTGATCTAGTAGCCTATAGCTACTAGAGTACACAGTTGAATACATGAATTACTTCTGTGCTTTGGTATCACTCATTCATCATTAAAATTATTAGTGTTTTGCTAAGGTAAAGTACAACATAAAATAAATGAAAATCATGTTGGTAAATGAGTACTGTTTACTAATACCTACAGTTTTTATTTTCATATATTTATTTAATTTTTCATCAGTAAAAGTTACTTGCTTTATTAAATCCACATTGTAATTATTTATTTTAATTGATAGAACAAAATCTACTATCAATAGATGTCATTGTAGAAATAAATAACTAAATATTAATTTTTGTTTATTTTATTTTGTTTTTGCAGCTTTTTTTTGCTTTTGATTTGATAAAATATAATTTGCAGAAAGATGAACCCATTAGAAATGAAAAGGGCTGGTGCAGTAGTGTGAAAAAAGGTAAGATTCTTGCATCTGAAGATATTCCCTTAAGCAAAGTTTCTGAATACTTACTTACTTCCGAATCTAGAAAAAAGGATGGTTATTTCTACTGCATAATTTGACTTATTTGTAATTTCAGTGCAAGTGGAATTCTGTAATTATTAGATTTTAAGAGCCACAAGTGGGTCACTCACATGGTAAATTATTAAAATTGAAAGTGATTACTATTTGAATCATATTTTCCTTAATACCCCACTTTTAGTTTTATAATAGCATATATCTAATGTCTGGTATTAGCAAAAGATAATGTAAAATATTAATGACAATTCATCATTCTAGTTAACGTTCCAGGTATAGGGGAAAGTCAGGCAGACTTATGTTTAAATCTGGACTCTGACACTTATAAATTGTGCATGTTTGAGCAGATTGCTCAATGCTTGTGTGTCTTCTTTTCTTCATATGTATAATAAAGATAACAATATTTATTTCATGAGGTTATTGTTGACAATTTAAGTGAGATAACATATGCAAAGCATTGTGGGAAGGCCTGTGTGGTAATTAAGTTTGTGTGTCAACTTGGTTGGGCCTGGTTGAATGGCTAGGCAGCTGGATGTAGTATTCCCCATGAAGAGACTGGTAATCAACTCCATGGTGGAATCTACTCTGAGCAGCTGAGTAACTGCCATAGGGATGTGGTCTGCTTCCTGTATATAAAGAGAAGGCTTGGGGAGTGGTCTCTAGCTTATGGCATGTTTGAACCTGCATGTAGCTGTGTTGTTTTTCAGCAGCCTGCTATGTTCTGCCGAATTTGGGACTTTCAATGGACTTGAATTAATGGCCTGCCATGTGGTTTGGTAACACTGGGATTGTGTCATTTTATTTGTTGACCTTGGGTTTGTCAGCCTCAGCAGCCAATAGCTGCTTGAGTGAAGAGATGCCTCTAGCTTCAGTGGGCTGGGAACAAGAGGCAGAGCTGAAGCCCAAAGTGGAGGGGCTTTCACCCAATCCCTGGAGCCTGGCACCTTGAACTTGCACTTAAAGCCTCCAAATTGTAAGAGAATAAACTCCTATTTGTTAAGGACATTAAATTCATGGTATATTCTTGTCAGAGTGGCACTAGGTAACCAAAACAGCCTGGAACATGGGCTATTCTCTCTCTACTTCTCTTCTCACTTCCCTTGCCCCACCAAGGGAAAGTTTCTTATAATTTTAGGTTAGAAATATTAATGAAAGTACACCAATTAACTTTCTTCTGCATATGATCAAGCTAGAAAATAAAATACAGAGATCTACACCAGGAATTATTTGAAGACTCAGGTTAAGATAAAAGTTACTTTTTTCTGCTTCACAAGATGTTTAACCTATATTTCAAAGATGATTTTTAAAATCTTTTAGAAAAATGTGGTTATAAGATTTCCAAGCAATTGTTAGTTTCTAGTAGCTAAAATATTAAAAAAAAAATTATATAAGCCTTACATATTAAAAAATCTCCCAATTGTTTGAATTTCAAGTTTACAGACGTTTGTCAAATATGAAGCACTAAGACAACTCTATGGACAATGTTCAAGTGAACAGAAATTTCTGAAGAGAATGCAAATAAATTTCTTTAAACACTTTTCTATGGTGTTTTATTTATTATAGCTCTAATAACATCTGATGCTGGAGGCCAAATCCCAGAATTATGTTTATGTAACCTCACAGTTTCTTAAAAAACTCGTTGATCCCAAACATCCACTTTGCTATTTGGAATTCACATTATGAACTACCAAGTATTTTTTTTCCATTAAAGTGTTGTATCTTTACAATATACACGATGCCCAGATAGGGCAGATATGAATACACAATAACCTAATTAAGCATTTGCAATAATTAATTTGTCAGAGTAGCAGTTATCCTCTTTGTACTGAAGAAGGAAAAAAAAAAGAGAACATGAATTTTAAAGAAGATACAAGAGGCTTGAAAATTTTTAAATGTAGGGAATGTAGACCAACAGAAAATGCTATGGAGATCAGTCTTTGGAGTCAGATGGACCCGGTAAAACTCCAACTCTGATACTTGGTAGCTATATGATATTGGCAAATAATTTTTCTGCCTCAGTTTTGTCACCTGTAAGATGAAGACAATATCAGGGCCTACCTTAAAGGTTTGTCATGAGGATTAGACTGAATATATGTAAAGCTTTCAGAACAATGCCTGGTACCTAGGATGTGCTCAGTAAGTATAACCATGGTAATGATGATGATTATGTTAATGATGGTGACAGTGATGTGAACAAGGTTAGGGGACTCGAATGTAGCAGATGGGCTTATTTTGACCAGAGGCATATATGCTCTTGGAAGCCAGAATGCCAGGAGGAGTGGGAGCAATGAAAATGGAATAAAGTGTTAAAAATGAATAAATTGTTTTATGGCTTGCTAGATTCCAATGCTATCTAAACCACCATGTGGCTATTGTGTCTCTTTACAACAAGCAAAACAAGTTAACAAGGACTTTGTTATTTTCTGGGGCAATGATTTCTGCAAAGCAGCTTTTTACCTTACAGATTAAAGGGGAAAATCTGTATTAATTTGGATATGTTTGATTAGAAAATTATTTCAGAAGGTATGTCTACATCTAAGTAAAATTAGTAAGTTTCAGGGCATAGGAGAATTTTTTTCAAAGTCTCATCTCTTTCTAGTTGAGAATTCCTGGGATAATATCCCTCAAGAATAAAACATTTTCTTACATTTTAACATTTTAATTGGATCAGAGATAGCATTATACAGAAATCTTGTTACAAAATCATAGAGATTTGAATTTGAATTCTAAAGCCATTCCTTTCTATCTGTTTAGTTTTGGCAACTTAGTTGACCCTAGTTTCCTCCCTGTGAGATAAGAATTACAAGTGTCAAAGGTTTTCTGTAAAGAATACAATATGACAGTTGCAAAGGGTCATCATTCTTGACACATAGTAAGTGCCCAATGAGTATGGCAACTCCCATCACTTTAGTAAAATTACTATTATTATAGTGATGTTGTTGTTGTTGTTATGTGCTGTCAAGTCGGACCCGACTCACAGCGACCCCTCCTTGGGTTTCCAAGGCAGTATCACTACAGAAGTAGATTGTCCCATCTTCCTTCTGAGGAGTGGCTGGTGGATTTGAACTGCTAGCCTTCTGGTTAGCAGTCAAGTGCTTTAGGCACTACGCTACCAGAGTTCCTGCAATCATCCATATCAATTACCAAATTATCCATTATCATTAACAGATACACAATGCTTCCTAAACCCTGCAAACATTATGCTGAGTGAAGTCAGTCACCAGAGAATAAATATTGTATGATCCCTCTTATACAACACTTACAGAATAGGCAAATGTATAGGGACCAATGTTTGTTCATGTCTACTTTTAACTCAGTTCCTAAAAGAGACAAATAAAAGTTTTTAAGTTCTTTCAGAAAGTGCCAACAGTTCAACTTGCCTACAAACTACAATGGAAACTCCCTGGCCAAAATTCAGGAATCTCTCTACCCTACATATCTACTTTTATTTCCTTTTGTACACTTGGAGCAACAGTGGTTTTGTTGGCCAGATATAATTTACTTACATGCTTGTGTAGTGTACCAGTCTTAATCAGATGGCTGAACATATGCCCTTCTCTGTCTCTTGCAGGAGAACCTGGACTTCTAATTGCTCGAGTGAGTGCAAAGAACCCCTTCTTTGGTTATGCTGGGCATAAGAAGTTCACAGAAAAGAAATTGCTTTATGATGTTTTTAAGAAGGGAGATATTTACTTTAACACAGGTGACTTAATGGTGCAAGATCAGAATTTCCTTTACTTTTGGGACCGTATTGGAGACACTTTCAGGTATGAAATACAAGTGCATTGCTTATTCTGTGATTGATAACCAGTCTGAGTAAGGCTGTATGGAAATGTTCTAGACCTCATGCCCATTAACCTTCAAGAAGCAGACAAAGTCAATTTAGCTGTACATCCTCTACCCTGTTTAAAAACTCATTGGTCATCTGTTTCCAGATTAAACCATAAATTAAATTTTTATAATAATTTCAAGGAATTATTTTGCTCTAAATCAGTGAGCTACTTTTATAGAATATAAGACAGGTTAGGAGATATAAAGTGCTAAATGGGAAGATTAAAGAAAAAACCCAATTTGGTCAAATATGCTCTAATTCTTGACCTAATGGCAAAAAAAAAAAAAGAAAACAGAAATAGCAAATTTTCTTTTTCCTTTTTACAATCCAGTAAGATTACTTTATGTGTACTAATTATTTTGTTTGGCTAATAAAGGGCTATAGATCAGTGAAGGGCATATAGTAGAATTCAACAAATATTTCAGTGAATGACCAAGAAGCTAGACTATATGAAGAACTGGGTCTCAGGATTGGAGGATGTTTTGGTTACCTAGTGCCACTCTAACAGGATATACCACAAATGGGATGGCTTGAAAAAACAGGAGTTTATTCTCTTACAGTTTTGGAGGCTAGAAGTCCAAGTTCAGAGTGCCAGGCTCTAGGGGCTGGATGAAAGCCCCTTGACCTCAGGCTTCAGCTATGCCTCCTGCTCCCGGCCCACTGAAGCTGGAGGCATCTCTTCATTCAGGCAGCTGCTGGATGCTGAGGCTGACAAACCCTAGGTCAACAAGTAAAAATGCACAGTCCCAACATTAACAAACCACATGGCAGGCCATTAATTCAAGTCCATTATGAGCCTGAAGATTGGCAGACAACATGACTACAAGCAGGGTTCAAGTATGCCAAAAGCTGGAGACCTTTCCTAAAGCTTCTCCTTATATTCTGGGAATAGACCATGCCTCTAAGGCTGCTCCAGTAGATTTCACCATGGAGTTGATTACCAGTCTCTTCATGGGGAATACTTCATCCAGCTGCCAGCCATTCAAAACTAGGTGCAGCCAAGTTGACACATAACCTTAATGATCACAGAGGAAAACTCATTTAATGACTTGAGACATGCAAATAACACAACCTTGCTTGCTGAAAGTGAACATGACTTGAAGCACATACTGATGAAGATCAAAGACTATAGCCATCAGTATGGGCTACAATTCAACAAAAAGAAAACAAAAGTCCTCATAACTGGAAAATAAGCAACATCTTGATAAGTGGAGAAAAGATTGATCTTGTCAAGGATTTAATATTATTTGGATCCATAATCAATACCCATGGAAGCAACAGTCAAGAAATCAGACAACATACTGCATTAGGCTCATTGGCTTGCAGAAGGACTCTTTAAATTTTTAAAGAACAAAGATGGCACTCCTCTTTAAATGGTTGAAGAACAAAGATGTCACTTTGAGGACAAAGGTGCAGGGGACCCAAGCCATTGTCTTTTCAGTAGCCTCATATTCATAACCAGAAGGATGGTAGTTCAAACCCACCAACCACTCCTTGGAAGGAAAGTTGGGTAATCAACTTCTGTAGTGATACTGTCTTGGAAACCCAAGGAGGGGTCACTATGAGTCAGGTCGGACTCCACAGCACATAACAACAATAAGAACAACATTCATGTGAAAGCTGGACAATGAATAAAGAAAATGACAGAAGAATTGGTGCATTTGAATCATGGTGTTGGTGAAGAATATTGAATATAGCATGGACTGCCAGAAGAACAAACACATTTATCTTGGAAGTACAGCCAGAATTCTCCCTAGAAGCAAGAATGGCCAGACTTCGTCTCTCATACTTTGGTCATGTTATCAGATAGGACTACTCCCTGGAGAAGGATATCATACTTAGTAAAGTAGAGGGTCAGAGGAAAAGTAGAAGACCCTCGATGGGATGGGTTGACACAGTGGCTCAACAATGGACTCAAGTATGGCACCTGTTGTCTGGATGGCACAGGCCTGGACACTGTTTCATTCTGTGGCCATAGGGTCGCTATGAGTCAAAACTCAATCAACGGCACCTAACAACCACCTCCTTGCCTTCCTGAGCCATGTTATAGGCTCATATTATGCAAAATTATTCTAATTAAAGTAAAATATTCATTCTTATGCACTAAAGCAGCTATGATATCCCTTGTTCCACATCCTCTTCTGAATCCAGCTTGTACCTCTGCAAGTTCTCTGTCAGTATACTGCTGTAACCATTTTTTAATTATCTTCAGCAAGATCTTACTTGTGTGCAATATTAATGATATTGTTTGATAATTTCCACATTCTGTGGGATCACCTTTCTTTGAAATGGGTACAAATATGGATCTCTTCCAGTCAGTTGGCCAGGTAGCTGTCTTCCAAATTTCTTGGCATAACCAAATGAGTGCCTCCAATGGGGCATCT
>NW_006921772.1:3363532-3377262 GCF_000298275.1 Orycteropus afer afer
ATTAAATGGACTACCTCAAGAGATGGAGAGTTGCAGATTGGATAAGAAAACAAAACCCATCAATATGCTTTCTACAAGAGACACACCTTAGAGACAAAGACAAAAATAGACAAATTTAAAGTTGGAAAAAGATATATCAAGCAAATGGCAACTGTAAAAGAGAAGGAGCGGCAATGTTAATTTCTGATCAAATTGACTTTAGGACAAACACCACCATACAAGACAAGAAAGGACATTATATGATTAAAGGATCAATTGAGCAAGAAGATATAACCATAATAAATATCTATGGACCCAATGAAAGAGCCCCAAAATACATAATTCAGACTTTAAAAAGAGTTGAAACAGCAAATATTTAACTCCACAGTCATAGTGGGAGACTTTAATACACCACTTTCAATGAAAGATAGAACTACTGGAAATAAACTCAACAAACATGCAGAACATTACAATCAACCAACTTGACCTTTTAGACATCTATAGAGCACTTCACCCAACATCAGCACTATATACATTCTATTCCAGTGCACATGGAACATTTTTCATTATAGACCATATGCTAGGCCATAAAGCAAGTTTTAATAAATTTTAAAACATTGAAATACTGCAAAGCATCTTCTCAGATCATAATGCTATCAAATTAGAAATCAGCAATAGGAAGATCAATGGAAAAAGAGTAAACACATGGAAACTAAACAACACCCTCCTTAAGAAAGACTGGGTAAGAGAAGAAATAAAAACTGAAATTCAAAAATTCCTTGAATAAAATAAGACTGAAAACACAACATACCAAAATGTTTGGGACACAGCAAAAGCCGCAATCAGAGGCCAAATTATAGCAATAAATGCACGCATCCAAAAAGAAGAAAGAGCCAAAATCAACACTTTAAAACAACATCTCCAACAATTAGAAAAAGAACAACAAGAAAAACTTACAGTCATCAGAAGAAAGGAAATAATAAAATTCAAGCAGAAATCAATGAAACAGAATATAGAAGGGCAATAGAAAAAAATCAACATGACCATAAGTTGGTTTTTTGAAAAAATCAATAAAATTGACAAACACTGGCAAACTTAACAAAGAAAGAGAGAGAGAGAATACACATAACATGAATAAGGAACTAAACGGGTGACATCACAACAGAACCAACTGAAATAAAAAAGATAATATCAACATATCATGAGCAAATGTACTTCAACAAATTTGAAAATCTGGAAGAAATGCACAGATTTCTAGAAACACACCACTTACCTAAACTAACACAGACTTATGTGGAAAAGTTGAACAGGTCCATCCACAAAAAAGAAATTGAACAGGTCATCAAAAAATTACCACCAAAAAGGTCCTGGCCCAGATGGTTTCACCAGAGAATTCTGCCAAACATTCAGAGAACTGACACCAATCCCACACAAACTATTCCAAAACATAGAAAATAATAGAATCCTTCATAACTTATTTTATGAAGCAAGCATAACCTTAATACCAAAACCAGGCAGACACATCACTAAAAATGAAAACTACAGACCAATATCCCTCATGAATATAGATGCAAAAATCTTCAACAAAATCCTAGACTGCAGATTCCAACAACATATCAAGAAAATCACTCATTATGACCAAGTAGGGTTCATGTCAGGTATGCAAGGATGCTTCAACATTAGAAAAACAATCAATGTGTCATCTACCATATAAATAAAAGAAAGGAGAGGAACTACATGATCATATCAATTGATGCAGAAAAAGCCTTTGATAAAATCCAACACCCATTCCTGATCAAAACTCTCAGCAAGATAGAATAGAAGGGACATTCCTCAACATAATAAAGAGAATCTATGTGAAACCAACAGCCAACATTATTCTCAATGGAGAGAGACTGAAACCATTCCTCTTATGAACAGGAACCAGACACAGATGCCCTCTGGCACCACTTCTATTTAACATTGTACTGGAAGTTCTAGCTAAGACCATAAGGCAAGAAAGAGAAATCAAAGGCATCCAAATTGGTAACGAAGAAATCAAACTATCCCTATTTGCTGATGATATGATCCTATACTTAGAAAACCCAAGAGACTCAGGCAAAAATCTACTGGAACTAATTTAGAGATTTAGCAGGATACAAGATCAACATCCAAAATTCAGTTGGATTCCTCTATACCAGTATAGAGATTGCTGAAAAAGAAATAAGAAAATCAATACCATTTACAATATCTAGCAAAAAAAAAATAAAATGTTTTGGAATAAATCTTACCAGAGACACAAAAGACCTGTACAAAGAAAGCTATAAAAAACTACTTCAAGAAACCATAAGAGATCTATATAAATGGAAGAACATCCCAGCTCATGGATGGGAGGATTGAACATTGTGAAAATGTCAATTCTACCCAAAGCAATCTATACATTCAATGCAATCCTAATCCATATCCCATCAACATTTTTTAAAGATATGGAAAAAACAATCACTAACTTTATATGGAAAGGAAAGAGACTTCAGATAAGCAAAGCACTATTGAAGAAGAACAAAGTGAGAAGTCTCACACTGCTGGATCTTAAAACTTACTCTATAGCCACTGTAGTCAAAACTACCTGGTATTGGTACAATGACAGATACATAGACCAATGGAATAGAATTGAGAACCAGAAATAGATCCATCGACCTATGGTCAGCTGATCTTTGACAAAGGGCCAAAATCCATTACATGTGGATGAGAATGTTTGTTTAATAAGTGGTACTGGCAAAACTAGATATCCATTTGCAGAAAAATGAAACAAGATCTATACCTCACACCATACATAAAAACTACCTTCAGATGGATCAAAGACTTAAATGTAAAACCTAAAACTATGAGTTTCTCAAGGAAAACCTAGGGGCAACTTTAGGGGCCCTAATATATGGCAAAAATAGACTCTCAAGGCATAACCCAAAATGCACAAACAGCAGAAGAGAAACTAGATGAATGGGATCTTCTAAAAATTAAATTTTGATGTGCTTCCAAAGACTTCTCCAAAAGAGTCAAAAGAGAACCTACAGATTGGGAAAAAATATTTGGCAATGACATATCTGACAAAGGACTTATCTCTGGAATTTATAGAAAACTCCACCTCCATAACAAAAAGACAAATAATCCAGTGAAAAAGTGGGAAGAAGACATGAATAGACACTTCACCAAGGAGGATTTTCAGGAGGCCTACAAACACAGGAAGAAATGTTCATGATCATTAGCAATTAGAGATGTAAATCAAAACAACAATGAGATACCATCTTGCCCCAGCACTAGTAGCAAAGTTCAACAAGACAGAAAATAAGAAATGTTGGTGAGGATGTGTAGAGATTAGGACTCTCCTACACTGCTGGTGGTACTGTAAATTGGTACAACCACTGTGGAAAGTAGTATGGTGATTCCTTAAAAAGTTGGGATCAGAAATACCATTTGACCCAGCCATTCCATTACTAGGTATATATCCTAAAGAAGTGAGAGCCATGACAAGAACAGACATATGTACACCCATGTTCATCGTAGCACTATTTACAATAGCCAAAAGATGGAAACAACTTAGGTGTCCATCAACTGAGGAATGGATAACCAAACTATGGTACACACACACAATAGAATACTATGCAACCCTAAAGAATAATGTAAAGTCCACAAAACACCGCACAACGTGGATGAACTTAGAGGACATTATGCTGAGTGAAATAAGTCAATCACAGAAGGGCAAATATTGTATTAGTCCATTATTGAAAAAATCAAGGAAAGGTTTATCTATGGAAGGAAATTTTCTTTGTTGGTTACCAGGGGTGGGAGGGTAGAGTAGGGAACCACTGTTAGATAGGTAGAGATAAGTATTGATTTGGGTGAAGAGAAAGGCAATGTATAAAATGTGAGTGATCAACATGGTGGCACTGACGAAGAGGAAGACACTGAGAGATACATGGGAGGTGCAGACAACAAAGATGATCCCTTTTGCACATATAGTACTGCATTGTCAGTGAAGGCAAACATGGGTATACAGGTGGATAGATGGGTGGACAGGCTGAACTATTAGGTATGTCTTTGCAGCAGGGAGTGTACCCAAGACCATGTCCAGGGTTGGCAGACAACGGTTCTACAAGTGTATTTGCATATTCTGTAAGAATTCACAGGGATATAGTAGAGTTGACAAGGGACAAGGTTGTAGTCACTTCTTGCCCACAGCCAGCTACCCAGAGGGACCAAGTAGTTGAATCTGTGGGCTCAGGACCGTAGTCACAGGGGACATCAAGCTCAATTGGCATAACATACTGCACAAAACATTGTTCCACCTCCTACTTTGGTGAGTAGTAACTGGGATTTTAAAAGCTTGCATGCAGCCATCTAGATGAATGATGGGTCTCTCCTCATCCAAAGCAAAGAAGAATGAAGAAAACCAAAGATTAATGGAAACAATTCATCCTAGTGACTGGTACACCATGCAATCTGTAGACTATGAGACCAGGAGAAGTAGATGGTGCCTGGCTACGCTTGTCAACCACTCAGAGGGGGATCTGTGTAGGAGATCCTGGATAGAGAGGGAGAACAATGTGGAACAAAACTCAAAATCATTTGGGAAAAAAAAAGAGGGGGAGAGGAACCAGGTTTGCTGGTCTGATAGAGTTTGGTGGAACCACTGAGACTAATGCCCCTAGTTGCCCTTCAGGGCTGGAATTGAACCCACTCCTGTGGCTTCCAGCCAAATAAAAGACAGGCATATGAGTTGAACATTTACCTGAGGTAGATACACTCCTTGGAGAGAACAAGCATGGGAGAAAGAAGGGCTGCTTATGCACAGGGAGACAGCTCAGGGGGCAGGAGTGCATGGAGGGATGGATACAGGGAAGAGGTAACTATTGGGAGGAAGTGGGAGGGGAGCTGTTGCATTGTGGTAAATTGTGGTCAATGTAATGAGACTGGTTGCAGTTGAGTTGAATCCAACTGATAGCAACCCTACAGGACTGATAGAACTGCCTTATAGGATTTCTAAAGCTGTAATCCTTATGGAAGCAGACTGCTATATGGAAAATGAATTTGCTCTGTAAATTTTCACCAAAATCACACACACACACAAAGTTATTACAGTACAAAACAAAGAGAGATTTATCCTTATTTTATGGAGTATTGTAAAAGACAGTTTATCGTAAAACAACTTACACCAACTAAACATGGATAAAATGATTTTCCAAAAAAGATAGATACTGATTTCATTGAATTATCATCAAAGTGTTTTGTAGAATTCCCTTTCATTTTGAAAACTGCCTTTACCTTTTGTCACAAGGTCCTCCTTACAGAGCCAAATGCATAGCACTAGAAATAAAATTGGGTACCTACTTCTTCAAATGCACTTTTCTGACTGGAATTTGCTTTTATTTAGATGGAAAGGAGAAAATGTTGCAACCACGGAAGCTGCTGATGTTATTGGAATGTTGGATTTCATACAGGAAACAAACGTGTATGGTGTGGCTGTGCAAGGTATGAATAGATGTAAAGTTTTGGAATGATTTCCAGAGTACCATATGCTACTTTTCTTTAATTGTGCAACAATCTTACTGATACAGCATTTTCATTGTAAATATTAAAATAAATAATTAAGCAAATAAATAAATATTGTAGGCTTTACCTTGGCAAGAGATTCCATTTACCAAGCTTTTAGGAGAAAGACACAAATGGAATTTTAATGTGTGTGTGTGTGTGTGTGTTTTAAGCAGTGCTTGAAAATTCTGATTTGTGACTTCATTGTTTGAAAATAGTTAACACATTTTCAATAATCTATTATTTTTTATGACTAGTATGTATGCATATCACTAAACTAGACAATATTGTATTTAAATGTCTAATAACATTGATTTGTACTTAAAGTGCATCTTTCTTTCAAGAAATCTCACCTTTGGATTCTTTTTTAAGATTATGTTAAAATCTGTTTTGCATCATTTATAAATATGCATGTAAGGATTTTCTCATGAAGCTGAAAATAGAACAGAAGAGTGACCAATCTGAAATCACAGGACAGCTGTTCTCATTCACTGTCTTTTTAGACAAATGACAATGATTTCTAGCTATACTTGAGGTGCAGAAGTTATTGAGAGTAGGAATGTTTGGACAGGAAGGTAGAGGAAGGGGATATTTATTTTAATACACTAGAGAGTCACTGGGTGTTAGAAAAAGTACATGAGATTCTGATCCATTGAAAGTGCCCTTGGTAGCGTAATAAGCAGTAAGTAATCTGTGAAATTAATTGTGAAAATACCAGTTGCCAGACTCATAATTTAAGAATGTGCTTTTTAAGTTAATGCTTAAAATAGGCATTTGTACTGGAATAAAAAGCAAACAAACAAGAAGACTGGTTGCCGTTGAGCTGATTCCAACTGATAGCAACCCTACAGGACTGATAGAACTGCCTTATAGGGTTTCTAAAGCTATAATCCTTATCGAAGCAGACTGCCACATCTTTCTCCCATGGGGAAGCTGGTGGATTTGAACAGCTGACCTTTTGATTAGCAGCCAAGCGCTTAATTACCATGCCACCAAGGCTACTTTGATGGAATATATTTATCTTTAAATACATGTTGTCTAATATTTTTCATTAGTTTTGTTAGGATATAAATGATAGCTTATTTATAATGTTTTTTTTTTTTTTTCATTTCTGTAGGATAGGCAGTTCAAGACAGGCTTTTGCCTTCCCTGTTCCTAAATTTCTAAATTTGTGCTTGACTGCTAATCTAAAATTGGCAGTTTGAACACACACAGCAGTGCTACAGAAGAAAGGTCTGATGACTTGCTTCTGTAAAGATTTATAGCCAAGACAACCCTGCATAAGAGTTCTAATCTGTGACACATGGGGTTCCCATGAGTCAGAATCAACTCAGTTGCAGTGAGATGGTTTTAGTTTTACATATTATGCTCAGGGAAAGACACAAATTCATTTACATATGCTACTATTGTGTTACTGTTTGCTGCAATAGATTTAATGTCTCCATTTGTGACGATTAGTATGTAAATAATAAGATTCTAAAAAATATGTATCCATCTAGTACTCTGGTAGGACCTCTGGTAGTGTAGTGCCTAGGGCAATTGACTGCTAACCAGAAGGCTGGCGGTTCAAACCCACCAGTCACTCCTCAGAAGGACGGTTGGGCAATCTACTTTTGTAGTGTTACCACCTCAAAAACCCAAGGAGCGGTTGCTATGAGTCGGGTCCAACTTAAGGGCACATAACAACAACAACAAGTACTCTTGTATTGTAGTTAAAGCATTGGGGTGCTAACCAGAAAGTTGGCCATTCAAACTCACCAGCCATTCCATGGAAGAAAGTTGAGGCAGTCTGTTTCCATAAAGAGTTACAGCCTTGAAAACCCTATGGGAGTCACCATGAGTTGGAATCGACTCACTGCTCACTGGCATGTGGTTAGTACTCATAAACTTGACTATTTTAATTTTTTTTTTCAGGTTATGAAGGAAAAGCAGGCATGGCTTCGATTATTTTAAAACCAAATAAGTCTTTAGACTTGGATAAAGTTTATGATCATGTTGTAACATTTCTGCCAGGTTATGCCTGCCCACGGTTTTTGAGAATTCAGGTAATGTTACTGTTTGAATTTACACATCAAAAATAAGACCGGGAACCAGAATATAGTTTAATTACAAAATGTTATTACATTCTTTAAATAATGTGTGCATTTTATTCATATTGAACATTTTCATGACGAATAATGAAAAGCATTGGGATGCAGAGTTGATACTAATTTATTCCATATTTGAAGCCTAATTACAGAAGAGAGCATGGTGAAATGCTAGGATATCTCTGTCTGAGCCCTAATTATAAAATTGCGCTCTTCCTCTCTGGCAGTACCTCATAGAAAAATGATGGCCCCAGTGACAGTGGTAAGCCAAAACCATATCTTACACAAACTGTATTATAACTTTTGGTGCACTGTGCCTAACATTAAACATACATCAAGGTGTTTGCTGGCTGTGTGCAGAATCTAAAGGCAACTGGCTTTAAGTCATCCCACTTTTAGTTTTTAATCCTTGTTCCCCCTGGGGAATTCTGACTTCATTTTTTTTGAGAAAAGAGTTCTATCCTGTTAGAAAACAAATTTATTCAGCTACAGAACTACCTTTATTTTCTCATTTAGTAAGTCATTCATTTCCTCTTGTGCCTCAAATATAATTTCCCAAAACTCATCATCTGTTAATATCAAATTACATGGATTTTTTTTGGATGTATTTGTTATATTGCTGTTAGATGCCTAAAGGAATCATAGAAGATTTCATATTCATTTTTTAAAGCATTTACTGAGCAATCCTCATATACAAATCATTACTTGGCCAGTTGTGCCACATCCAGCACGGCAGCACAGGTCATGAATAGAGCAACATGAAAGGATTAAAGATTTAAGAGAAACGGGGGCCAGGTGTATGCTCTGTGTATTCTGCAAAAGCGATGCCTGATGCCTTTGTTCTGCTTTATTTATACATATACACATGATTATATAATTTTTCTTGGAATCCATACAATCAACTATTTTCTACATAGTTAAAGTTTTACTCCTCTCTGTGCCCAAGGACAACAGATGGTTATTGGAACAATCACAAAACCTCCTCAGGAAAAATGAATGTAAAACAATAAATGTTTACTAGGACACAGTGACCCAAGAGGTATGAAATGTTCCAACAAGATAGCAAACATGGACTACTGGAATAACATCTACTTTTGACATTTAATGTTTTGCCAAGTAAGCATTTAACCATGAGAGAGGCCTTGCCTTCTCTTGTTGCTGTTGGACATGTGCCTTGCACTCATGTCTTTTGATAATTTCTCTCTTGGTCTCCAATATTTCCTCCCTTTTTATTTTTTAAATGCAGTAGATGTACATCTGTAGTCAAAGACTGAATTACTTGATGTATTAGTTTCGGGACCCAAAAGATAACAAATAATAAAATTAGAAACATTATTACGTATAGTAAAAGGTGGTATAAGAAATGTGGGAATATTTTTCAAAGGGTTAAGCTTCTTAAATTCATTAAGTATAGTGTCTGCAACTTTATTGGGGTCAATTATTGGTGCATGACTATCTTTTAGCCTTTGAATATCTTTATGAAACTCCTGCATCTCAGGACTGATGTTTGAATCATCCCATATCCCTAATATTCTTATTTTAAATTTTTTCCCATGTGCATTCAGGATCACTGAAATTCACAGGGTATGATGTTATACATATGTATTCATACCGATAATCACAACGTAAGGCTTGTCTTACTCATAACACTTCTAGCTCATCCCCTATTGATAATACTCCTTTCTCTAACATGCCTACTTTGAGTTTAAAATCCTGATCAATTGTCTCTTGATCTACAAATACCTTTATAGTGTTTCAGGCTATATCATTGGCATATTGGGCTGTCTGAATAGATAATTGTAATGCAACAGCAGCCACATTCATAGTAGCTATCATTGAGGCAAGAGCAGTTATGCCTGCAATTAGGAGCCCAATGAGTGTCTAACTGACCGATAATTGTAATAGTAACAATTTGCCATTCAACGTTATTATGAATAAGGGTTTGTATTTGCTGTCAAGTATATGGTTAGATCTATTTCTGTCAGTTGCTTATGTCTATATAGTAATTTCTGAATACAAATAGCTACCATAGTAGGATATGTTTTAATAGACGTAGAGAATTGGGATGGAAGATGGATCCATTCTATAATCCCCTGAGACTGATATAGTGCTCCAGTAGGACTCTCAGGCATGGCTAAAATGACTCCTTGTATTGGAGTTGTAGTGTCAACTCGGGTTAATTGAGCCTCCATCATTCGTTGCTCTACCAATGTCAATTCTTGTTTTGCCTTCTCAGTTAAGTGTCTAGGTGAAGTTAGTTCTAAATCTCCCTTTAAGGTGTCAAAAAGAGAACCAAGTTGTTGAGTGGTGGTGCCCAAGGAAGGTTGCAACCAATTAATATCCCCTAACACGTTTTGGAAATCATTCAAAGTAGTCAGAGAATTTAGCTGAAGAGTAATTTTCTGTGGTCTTACAGTTCTTTTGTCTATAATATGTCCTAAATATGAAAATGGAGCAGTTTTTCGAATCTTTTCAGGAGCTAATTTGCAAACCATAGTAAAGTTCACTTAAATGTGAGAAAATCTTGTAAGAAAAGTTGTTCACTTAAATGTAAGAAAATCTGATTTAATATGTCTTTGTCAGGGTGACTACAAAGGATATCATCCATATAATGAATAATAATAGCCTTGGACCAAACAGTTTGCATTTGCTCTAATGCACACACGACAAAGCTGTGGCACATAGTAAGACTATTTTTCATGCCTTGAGGTAATACCTTCCAATGAATCGCTTTGTAGGGGTTTGAACATTAATTTCTGGAATAGAGAAAGTAAATCTAATCTTACCTTGCAGTTGCAATGGAATAGTAAAGAAACAATCTTTTAAATCTAGATTATTAAATGCCAATCAAGAGGTATCATTGTAGGAGAAGAAAGACCAGGTTGCAAAGGTCCCATGGTTTGCATACTAAGATGAATAGTTTGTAAATCATGTAACATTCTCCATTTGCCAGATTTATTCTTTATTACAAATACTGAACTATTCCATGGGCTATTAGAGTGTTCAATATGTCCAGTATCTAGTTGGTGTTGAACTAATTCACATAATGCTGGAAGTTTCTCCCTGGATAGGGGCCACCGCTCCACCCAAATAGGCTCATCTGAAAGCCAAATAATTAGTTTGGCCATGGGTGTGGGAGTCATTGCAGTAGCCCCTACTATAAAGGGGGATAGCCCAATCCTTTTCAACCATCATTTCCCACTGTTGAAATTGGATGTATTTCTCCCTGTTGAGTAGTCCCCAGGCCCTTTTTACATTGGGGGTAGATCCCTGGTGTTCATGAAACACCGGCCGAATTATTGGGAGGATTTTTTTTTTATTTAATCTCTTTCCAGCCACTCCTCGGAAGGAAGGTTGGGTAATCCTACTTCCGTAGTGATACTGCCTGGGAAACCCAAGGAGGGGTCTCTGTGAGTTGGGTTTGACTCGATGGCACATAACAACAACAACAACAACAATCTCTTTCAACACTGCTTAGTGACATGAATTATTTTGCCACAAGCAAAACATCCTCCAGATATTTTTTGATTAGCTAAGGCAGCAACTAATAAATTCATAGTATGTGTCTGAGTGCCTACATCTTGGCATTTCCTGATCATATTAGTTATAGTCATTGTTCATTTTATTCCAGCCATGGTTTGTTTGCAGTCTTTGTTGGCATTGTCATAAGCCAATTGTTTAATCAAGATATTACCTGCTGCACTATCACTACCACTCCAAGACACCACCACACTAATAATATCCACAAATTGTTTAAAGGGTTCCGTAGGCCCTAGTATGATTTTAGTAAAGCTAGAATTATCAGCTCCTTAACCAGTAGTTTGAACCAAGCCTGAGTGGCCATGGCTGCTGTCTGTTGATATGCTTGTAAGGGATAAGTCAATTGAGCTGTAACATCTAAAAACTGTCCAGTGCCTGAAAGCATTTAAAAATTGATAGGAACATTGTGTTGCTGATTTCTCATACTCTGCTCGATACAAAAATCATGAAAATACATCCTCCATAATAAGTAATCCCCTCCCTCTAATGCAGTTTTAGCCAGCATATGCAAATCATAAGGACATAAAGCTTCTTTCACAGAAACTTTTATTTTGGCCCTAACAAAAGGTGCCTGTAGGTGGCAGCAACTTGTTTCAAAGCTTTGAGAGTTTTTAAGGAGAATGCACAGAGTCCTTGTACTGCCTGATTAGTTGGTGGATCTATATCCTCACTTGCTGGAAAAAGATGTCTCAATTCTAATGGAATGTTCTCGTCTATTGACCATGCCTTTTGAACCATTGTTTGTACAGATGATAAAGGGGACGAGGAGGGTGGTAAGTAACTAACTTGTTTCCCTGAGGGAGGGAAAGGGTTAAAAGGCAGAGGAGAGTAAGTGGTGATGGGCATGGTAACAGCTGCAATAGCCTCTGATCTAAAAATGGATTCAAAGAAGGATATAGCTTCTCCTCCCTCACATCTGTGGGTCCAGTTTCCATCTTTTGTTTGCCCCTTTCCTCTTTCAATTTTAACTCTTTTAATTTAGGATATATGCTTGCAATAGGGCAATTGGCCAATTCCAAGTACAGCCATAAAATGCTCCAAACTGAAAATACATACTCTGGAAAATCCTCCAGCCCATCCTCTTTTAAGCATTCATTCATCTGTCGACCAGTGGTTTCCCAGGCCATCAGATCAACCTCCCTTCTTGAGGAAACCAAAGGCAACAGCAATCCACACACTGTGAAAATTCCTCCAATTGCTTCTTAGATGCTGAGAAACCTCTAGCCTGGACTAAAGCCTTAAGAACACAAATATAACAATCCCTCTCATGAGATCCTGCATTCCCCCTGGTCAGCCTGGCTTAAAGAAAAACTTACTGAGTTCACCACACTACCGTTTTTTGTTACAAAGCTTCGATTTCCACTCAGCGGGCATCCTCTCCACTGCTCCACTTCAAGTCCCTGTTCAGGCGCCATTTGTTCCATCCAGCATGGCGGAACAAGTCATGAAACAGAGCTACAGGAAAGGATTAAAGATTTAAGAGAAACGGGGACCAGGTGGATGCTCTGCATATTCTGTGAGAGTGAAGCCTGATGCCTTCGATCTGCTTTATTTATACATTTACACATGATTATATCATTATTCTTAGAATCCATACAAGCAACTATTTTCTACATAGTAAAAGTTTCACTCTTCTATGTGCCCATGGTTATTGAAACAATTATTAAAGGTTTCTACAGGAACAATGAATATAAAACAATAAATGTTTATTAGGGCACCATGACCCAAAGTACGAAATGTTCCAACAAAATAGCAAACATGGATTACTGGAATAACATTTACCCTTGACACATGATGTTTTGCCAAGTAAGCATTCAATCATGAGTGAGGCCTTGCCTTCTCTTGTTGCTGTTGGACATGTGCCTTGCAGTCATGTCCTTTGATAATTTCTCTCTTGGTCTCCAACACAATAGGACACATTACCTGAACTGTCATAAATATATATTTCACTTGCATAGTATTTTTTTATTTTTAAAGGCTTTTATATACTGTCTCAGATTGTGTGTGTGTGTGTGTGTGTGTGTGTGTTTGTGGACAGCTGTGTTTCTTTTTCTCTCTCTCTCTTTTTTTTTTTTTTTTATTGTGATTTGGGTGAAAATTTACAGAGCAAATGCACTGTCCATACAGCAGTTCACATACACTTTGTCTCATGACATTGAACACGATGCAACATCTCCCCTCCTACTTTCTCCCGATAGTTACCTCTTCCTTGTGTACATCCCTCCATGCACTCCTGCCCCTGAGCTGTCTCCTGTGCATATGCAGCCCTTCTTTCTCCCATGCTTTTTCTCTCCAAGGAGTGTATCTACCTCAGGTAAATGTTAAGTCATATGCCTGTCTATTGTCTGGCTGAAAGCCACAGGCATGTGTTCAATTCCAGACCTGAAGGACAGCTAGGGGCCATAGTCTCAGTGGTTCCACCAGGCTCTATCAAACCAGCAAACCTAATCCCCCATCCCTTTTTTTCCCAAATGATTTTGAGTTTTGTTCCACATTGTTCTCCCTCTCTATCCAGGATCTCCTACATAGATCCTCTTCCAAGTGGTTGACAGTAGTAGC
>NW_006921772.1:3379859-3382161 GCF_000298275.1 Orycteropus afer afer
AGATTTTTGCATCTATATCCATGAGGGATATTGGTCTGTAATTTTCCTTTTGAGTGATGTCTTTGCCTGGTATTAGTATCAAGGTTAAGCTTGCTTCATAAAATGAGTTAGGGAGGAGTCCATCCTTTTCTCTGTTTTGGAATAGTTTGAGTAGGATTGGTATCAGTTCTTCTCTGAATGTTTGACAGAATTCTCTGGTGAAACCGTCTGGGCCAGGACTTTTTTTAGTTGGTATATTTTGATGACCTGTTCAATTTCTTCTTTTGTGATGGACCTGTTATTAGTTTAGGTAAGTGGGGTGTTTCTAGAAATCTGTCCATTTCTCCCAGATTTTGAAATTTGTTGGAGTACAGTTCTTCATAGTATCCCTGTCTCATATTTTTATTATAGCAAACATCTGAAAAAGAAGTAGGTAAATTAAAGCAGAAGCAATATATTTTTTGTAGGAATTTTTATTGAGATAATTGTGAATTCACATGAATTTGTAAGAAACAATACTGAGTGATCCTCCTTTGCCCAGTTTTTCCCAAATGGTAACATTTTGTAAAATTATAGTATTAGAAAGGAGCCCTGGTGGTGCAGCACCTAAGGCATTTGCTTGCTAACCAGAAGATTGGTGGTTTAAACCCATCAGCCACTCCATGGAAGATGGGGTGATCCACTTATAGCCTTGGGGATCACTATGAGTCAGAATTGACTGGATGGCAGTGGGTTTGGTTTTGGTTTGGCTAGTATAGTATTACATCACAACCCAGATATTAATATTGATACACTGATTGATACAGTCTACTTATGTCTGCAGTTTTATTTGTACTCATTTTGTGTGTGTGTGTGTGTGTGTGTGCCTGTTTGAGTATAGTGAGTTCTATACATTTCTATCACCTTCTTAGGAGCTCTGGTGGTGTAGTACCTAAGGCATTTGACTGTCAACCAGAAGGCTGGCAGTACAAACCCACCAGCTACTCCTTGGAACGAAGATTGGGTGGTCTATTTCCATAGAGATACCTCCTTGGAAACTCAAGAAGGGGCCCCATGAGTTGGAGCCAACTCGATGGCAGTGAGTTTAGTTTTGATTTTAGGTTCACGTACACACTACCAAGGTCAAGATAACAAATGATTCCAAAATAAGAATAGCTCATGTTGCCCTTTTATAATCACACTCAACTCTCCCCTGCACAGCTGTACCCCTCAACCCCAAGTAACATATTTTGATGGAGTAGAAAGTTGATTGATTGTATACTATTTTAAACATTTTTCCTCTGTTGTTGTTTTTATGTGCCGTCGAGTCAAACCTGACTCATAACAACCCCTCCTCACTTTCATTAAGCTGAAGAAATATTTTGGTGTTGTAATACCATAGATGATTGTACCAGCCTTGTATAAATTTAGAAAATATTTTAGGATCGTTAAGAAGGAGCTCTGTTTTTTTTGTGATCAAAGCATTTAGCTGCTAATCAAAATGTTGGTGGTTCGAACCCACCAGCCATTTTGCAGCAGAGAGATGATGCAGCCTGCTTCCCTAAAGATGTACAGCCTTGGAAACCCTATGGGACAATTCTACTCTGTCCTATAAGGTCACTAGGAGTCATAATAACTTGATGCCAGTGGATGGGTTAAGCGTATAAACAGAACATGGGCTATGACTGTTTTGTTCATTATAGTATTCACTATAGTTAGCACAGTGCCTGACACTTAGAGGCTGTCAAAAATATTTATTTGATAAGTGAATTTAAATAAATCACCTGATAGAAGCAAGGCAGAGGTTAAAGTTACATCTGACAAAATTACTAAAACAATGATTTTATTAGTAATCTATTTTACACAAATGAATAAAAAAGGTTAAAAAACAAAAACAAAAGACCCCTTGGCCTCCAAAATTTACAAATTTTAAAAAATGTGATAAATGAGCATGGCTGGGATGAAATTAAACAGGTCCTTTTATTCTGCTATAGAAACACAAATTGTTAACTGCTTTAGAAAACAGTTTGGCAATATGTAATGACTCTTAGAATTTGCATACATTTTGACTTAGCAATTTTGCTTCCAGGAATTTATTTTTAGAAACTAATCAAAGACACACAAATGTTATATATGGAAATGTTTGCCAAAGTATTATTTGAAATAGTAAATATTTTGAAGTTCTTCCTAAGTTTAGGAATAAGGCCAAGGTTAATTAAATTATGATAATTACATGAGATTTTAAAAAGACATTAATTAAATTGGCTGTTTTGAAGAAAATTGCATGACCTGGGAAAATCTACCTGATAAAATACTAAGTTAAAAAAAAAAAAAAAAAGACGAA
>NW_006921772.1:3382581-3395949 GCF_000298275.1 Orycteropus afer afer
AACAAACTCACTGCCATAGAGTCAATTCCGACTCATAACAACCCCTCTTTGGGTTTCCAAGACAGTATCTCTACAGAAGTAGATTGCCCAATCTTCCTTTCAAGAAGTGGCTGGTGGGTTTGAACTATCAGGCTTCTGCTTAGCAGTCAAATGGCTTAGACACTATGCCACCAGAGCTCCCCTGTTTATCAAGTTGTTGTTGTTGTTGTTATTATGTGCCGTCGAGTCGGACCCGACTCATAGCGACCCCTCCTTGGGTTGCCGAGGCAGTATCACTACAGAAGTAGGTTGCCCTTAATAAGCATTTGTATCATAATAAATTAGTAGCCATTTGAAAATATAATGTATATAAATCTAAAGAAAAATAAAATAATGTTTCCATTTTTAAATAACCATCAAACTAAACTCAATGTCATTGAGTGGATTCTGACTCATAGCAAACCCCATCGAGTTTCCAAGGCTGTGACTCTATGGAAGCAGACTCTCTCATCTTTCTTCCGCAGAGCAGCTGGTGGGCTCAAATCACCAACCTTTTCATTCACAGCCAAATGTCTTAACCAATACACCACCATTAAAAAAAAAAAAAAACTCACTGCTATGGAGTCAATTCCAACTCATAGTGACCTTGTCTGGGTTTCTGAGGTGTAAATCTTTATGGAAGTAGATTGCCCCATTTTTCTTCCCCAGAGCAGCTGGTGGGTTTGAACTGCCAGCCTTCTGGTTAGCAGTCAAATGCCTTAGGCACTGCACCACCAGAGCTCCTTTACACCATCATAACTCCTTTCAAATAGCCACAGTTAATAAATAGTAAGATATATTCTTTCGAAAACTTGGAATTAGATTGGACTGGACAGAGCCAGCCTAATTTTGGGTTCCAGCCTTTTGGTGGTACTTGCTTTCTATCACAACAACCACCAAAATGGTCAGCCTCACAAAGATACGAATGACATCATTGAAAAGAATGTATCTCAAACTAATGTGGGAAGGGTGAACTACCTCGAGCTAGTAGTTTATGAGTGGTGACCAAAGATGTTGCTGGATTTTCCTTGAAATTTTAAAATATCCTATGGGGGCTCTGGAAGTTCACTGAGGTGCTCCAAGTGCATAGTTTGGGAACCAAGGTTTTAGAGCACTCTCTACCAGAACCACGTTGGAAGAAAGATATAGAGATCTGCTTCCAAAAGGTCACAGTCTTGAAAAACCCAATGGAGCAGTTCCACTTTGCACACATGAAGTCGCCATGAGTTGGAATGACTCCACTTGACAGCAATAGGTTCAGTGTTGTTGTTCTATCCCCTTTGGTTCTCATGGGATACATAAGTCATGTGGGATACATTTATGTCTACTTGTATCAGAAATTGCTGTTTTCCATAGCTTATATCTCCTTAGTGTCCAAGAAGAATCTCTCTACATAGTATTGAATTGATTTTGAATTGAAGAGATAAGCTTACGAGTTTTAGACATACTTGTGATCAAAGTAGCCCTTGTGGCACAGTGATTGAAGTGCTTGGCTGTTAACTGAAAGGTCAATGGTTCAAACACACCAAATACAACAGCTGCCCACGGGCAGTGTGCTTCTGTAAAGATTTATAGCCTTGGAATATCTATGAGGGAGTTCTACTCTGTCCTATAACATTGCTGAGTCAGAATCGACTCAACAGCAATGTATCTGGTTTGATTTTATAATCAATTTGTTGATTTATGTTCATAATTCTTAAATATTGAATGACTTATTATTTGAACAAAGTTCAGTATAAATTGAGCTAAACATTTAAATGTTCTAGAGAGCATTTTTATTCCTAATGTTTAAAGATATTATTAATAAACATTGAGATGCTGATTCTATATAAAAGAGTTACAATGAAACATTATAGTGTATATTATTTAAATATTTTATTTACATATTATAACTACTATAGATAACGTGAAATTATTCTACTCATAATGATCATTGTTTTATAGGAAAAAATGGAAACAACAGGTACATTCAAACTACCGAAGTTTCAGTTGGCAGAAGAAGGATTTAACCTGCTGAAAATTTCTGATCCACTTTACTTTATGGATAACTTGAAAAAATCGTATGTTCCATTGACCAAAGAACTTTACGATCAAATAATATTAGGGGAGATAAAACTTTAAGGTAATGTGTATCTGGGATTTTTACATGTTGTATTGGAAGCAGTGAGAGGAAAGTATGTCATTTTTTAATATGAAATGAGGAAAGGGAACTGACATAAAATAAGCATATACTATGTTTTCTTAATCTGCAATAACTTTTCTTTAATTAAGAGCTTTAGTATGTTTTGATTCATATTAATTTTAATAGATCATTCTTTTTTACCCACTTTGGGATTCAGTGTATACCTAAATATTTCCTTAATTTTAAAAATTCTTAAGTAAGTAATATATGTGGTTAGCAATTTAAACACTAAAAATATACTTTTATATTTATAGATTCTAATTTTGAATAAAATACTGAATTTTACTCAAATATATGATTTTTATGTGTGCTATAATACAATAAAAAGCATCTTCAATTATTCTTAGTATTTTCAGTTTTTTCTGTTGTTTTTAATTGTAAACTTCTGTTCAAAGGAAGCTGACTAAATGCATATCTCCTTTCTCTTAAAGTCTCATTAAAATAATAGAAAAAATATAAAAATATGAAACCACAGAGCAGGAAAACTTATAAGCCCAAATATTTAGGAATATTTGAAAGATACATGAATTGGATCAAATTGTCAATAAAACCCAACACAGTTATGTTGTTGTTGTTAGGTGTCGTTGAGCTGGCTCTGACTCATAGTGACCCTATGTACAACAGAATAAAACACTGCCCAGTCCTGAATCAGCCTTACAGTCCTTGCTATACGTAAGCCCATCGTTACAGCCACTGTGTCAATCCACCTCGCTGAGGGTCTTCCCCTTTATCACTGACCCTCCACTTTCCCAAGCATGATATCCTTCTCTAGGGAATGGTCTTATTTCAACATGACCACAGTAGGTAGCATGAAGTCTGGCCATTCTCACTTCCAAGAAACATTCTGGCTGCACTTCTTCCAGGACAGTTTTGTTTGTTCTTCTGGCAGTCCATGGTACTCTCAGTATTCTTTGCCAACACCACAACTCAAAAGCATTACTTTTTCTTTAGTCTTCCTTATTCATTGTCCAGCTTTCACATGCATATAAGGTGATTGAAAATACCATGGCTTAAGTTAGGTGTACCTTAGTCTTTAAAGAAACATCTTTGCTTTTCAGTATTTTAAAGAGGTCTTTGCAGCAGATTTACCCAATGTAATATAACTCTGATTGATTTCCTGACTACTGCTTCCATGGGTATTGACTGTGGAAACAAATAATATGAAATCTTTGACAACTTCAGTCTTTTCTCCATTTATCATGATGCTGCTAATTGGCCCAGTTGTGAGGATTTTCATTTTCTTTATGTTGAGGTGTAATTCTTACTGCAGACTGTAGTCTTTAATCTTCATCAATAAGTGCTTCAAGTCATCTTCACTTTTAGCAGGCAAGGTTGTGTCTTCTGCACATCACAGGTTGTTCATGAGTCTTCCTCCAATCCCGACACTGTATTCTTTCTCACGTAGTCTAGCTTCTCAGATTATTTGCTCAGCATACAGATTGAATAACATGGTGGAAGGATACAACCCTGAAACACTCCTTTCCTGATTTTAAACCATGCTGTATCCCCTTGTTCTGTTCAAAGGATAGTGTCTTGGTCTATGTACAGGTTCTTCATGAGCAGTTAAGTGTTCCAGAATTCCCATTCTTCTCAATGTTATGGTTTGGTATGATTCACAGTCAACTGCCTTTGCATAGTCAATAAAACACAGAAAAATATCTTTCTGGTATTCTTTGCTTTCAGCCAAGATCCATCTGACATCAGAAATGACATCCTCATTCCACATCCTCTTCTGAATCCAGCTTGCATTTCTGGAAGTTCCCTGTCATTATACTGCTGCAACTATTTTTGAATGATCTTCAGCAAAATTTTACTTGCATATGATATTAGTAATATTATTTCGTAATTTCCACATTCTGTTAAATCATCTAACAGATGATCTAACAAATAGGGTTCTCTTCCAGTCAGTTGGCCAGGTAGCTATCTTCCAAATTTCATGGCATAGACAGGTAAGTGCCTCCAGCATGCCATCCGTTTGTTGAAACATTTCACTGGGTTGTCCGTCAATTCCTGGAGCCTTGTTTTTTTTTGCCCATTCCTTCGATGCAGTTTGAACTTCTTCCTTCAGTACCTTTGGTTCTTGATCATATGCCACCTCTTGAAATGGATGAACACTGACCAGTTCTTTTTGGTACAGTGACTCTGTGTATTCCTTCCATCTTCTTTTGATGTCTCTTCCATCATTCAATTTTTCCCCACAGAATCTTTCAACATTGCAACTCAAAGCTTGAATTTTTTCTTCAATTCTTTCAGCTTGAGAAAAGGCAAGCATATTCTTCCCTTTTGGTTTTCTAACTCCAGGTCTTTGCACATTTCATTATAATAACTGACTATCTTTTGGAGCTGCTTCTTGAAATCTTCTGTTCAGCTATTTTATCTTGTCATTTCTTGCATTTGCTTTAGCTACTCTCCATTCAAAAGGAGTTGTGGTGGTGTAGTGCCTAAGGCATTTGAATGCTAACCAGAATGTTGACGGTTCAAACCCACCAGCCACTCCATGGAAGGAAAACTGGGTAATCTACTTCTGTAAAGATTTACTGTTTTGGAAACCCAAAGGGGGTTGCTATGAGTTGGAATGGACTTGATGGCAGTGAGTTTGGTTTGGTTTACTCTCCATTCAACAGCAAGTTTCAGAGTCTCTTTTCTCATCCATTTTCATCTTGTCTTCATTTCCTATTATTTTTAATGACCTTTTGCTTTCTTCATGTCTTGCCACAATTTGTCTGGTTTTCTGTCACTGGTGTTCACTGTGTCAAATCTATTCTTCAGATGGTCTCTAAATTCAGTTGGAATATAATCAAGGTCATATATTGGCTCTCATGGACTTGTTCTAATTGCCTTCAGCTTCAAATTGAACTTGCATATGAGCAGCTGCTGGTCTGTTCTATCGTCAGTTTCTGACCTTGTTTTAGCTGAAAATATTAAGCTTTCATCATCTCTTTCCACAGATGTAGTGGAACTGATTCCTGTCTATTTCATCTGGTGAGGTCCACATGTATAGCACCATTTATGTTGTTGAAAAAGGTATTTGCAGTGAATAAGTCATTGGTCTTGCAAAATTCTATCATGCAATCTCCAGCATCATTTTTATCACCAAGGCCATATTTCCCAATTACTGGTGATTCTTCTTTGTTTTGTACTTTCACATTCCAACTACCAGTAATCATCAATACATCTTGATTGCATGTTTGGTCAAGTTCAGCTGTAGAAGTTGGTAAAAATTTTCAATTTCCTCATCCTTGATGAAACACTGTTTTATATATTACTGCAAAACCTTATGAATAGCCCTGAAACATTGTCTGATATAGTGCCAGAAGATGAGTCCCTCAGGTCAGAAGTCACTCAAAATATGACTGGGAAAAAACTGCCTCCTCAAAGTAGAGTAAACCTTAATAACATGGATGGAGTAAAGCTTTGAGGACCTCCATTTGCTGATGGGGCACAACTCAAAATGGGAAGAAACAATTGCAAACATCCATTAATAATCAGAACATGGAATGTACAAAGTATGAATCTAAGAAAATTGGAAGTTGTCCAAAATGAAAGGTAATGCATAAAGATCAATACCCTAAACATTAGTGAGCTGAAATGGACTGGTTTGGGCCATTTTGAATCAGACAACAATATGATCTACTCTGCAGAAAATGACAAATTGAAGAGGAATGGCCTGATATTCATCATTACAAACAATGTTTCAAGATCTATCCTGAAGTACAATGCTGTCAGTGATAGGATAATATCCACACACCTACAAGGAAATTAATACTACTGTTATTCAAATTTACACACCAGCATGGTCACCAGTCAGGCCCAGTGCCATTTGCCATCACCAGGCTGAGAGATTGTGTGAAAACTTCAGATCTACTGCCACCTGTGTGGTTGCCACCAGGTCTCTGGCCCTGACCCACCCAGCTCACCTGCTACAGCGTGCACCTGCCATCCCGCAGGCAGCCTCCTGTCCTGCCACCAGCTGCCTCCCCTTCCTTCCTCCCTGGGTACTTTTCCCCTGCCCCTCCTTGGCTTTAAACACCTCTGGTCCTGCTGCCCCTTGTCCGCATCCTCCCCTGGCTTTTTCTTGTTCCTCCTCCCTCCATCACTGCAGCATAGGCCTTTAAGCAGCTGTTAACCTTGGGTAGGGGCATCTTACACAGGGCTCTTGAGCTGAGTAAGGCAGCAGCCTCTGAAGGACATCCTGCTAAGCAGCTCATTCAGTACTGCTTGCTTTTAGCCTAAGAAATGTGGTGAGACAGGATCCACTCCCCCTGCAGCCCCAGGACTGGGGTGGACACATAGCCCACAGCCAGTAAGAGACAGATCACACCTCTGTACTCAGCAAACCATGAGTCCAATAGGGATTTCTGAACTCCTCCATAACCTTTTAGGACTACAGACCTGTATGTGGTCTGCCATTATCCCAACAACATTAAGTGACCCTATCTATAATTTTCCGCAGTAGAGAGTGATACAAAAATGGTAAGAGTGCACTTTATCAAACGTGGAAAACTTGCAAAATCCAGAAAATACAAGGCAGTCTGTCTAGTTCTAGATCTCACAGTTTTCACTGTATAAGAAGTGGCCCTGTATGTTGTTGTTGTTGTTGTTAAGTGCTGTTGAGTCGTTTCCGACTCATAGTGACCCCAGGCACAGCAGAACGAAACACTGCCTGATCCAGCGCCATCCCCACAATCCCTGCTATACTTGAGCCCATCATCGCAGCCACCGTGTCAATCCATCCCGTTGAAGGCCTCCCCCTCTTTCGTTGACCCTCCACCCTACCAAGCATGACATCCTTCTCCAGAGAATGGTCCCTTCTGACAACATGACCAAAGCCATTCTTGCTTCCAAGGAGCAATTTGGGTGCACTTCCTCCAGGACAGATCTGTTAGTTCTTTTAGCAGTCCATGGTACTTTCAGCATTCTTTGCCAGCACCACAACTCAAAAGCATCAACTCTTCTTCGGTCTTCCTTATTCATTGTCCAGCTCTCACATGCATACGAGGCAATTGGAAATATCATGGCTTGTGTCAGGCGCACCTTAGTCCTCAAGGAGATATCCTTGCTCCTCAGCACTTGATACATTTCCTTCACAGTTGACTATCACCCTGTATAAGAAGTGTTATACATGTATATAACCAATTGCCCATGTAGTCAACCCAGACTCATGGTGACCCATGTGTGTCAGAGTCATACTGTGCTCCATAGAGTTTTCAATGGATGCTTTTTCAGAAGTAGATTGCCAGGTCTTTCTTCCACAGCATCTTTGGATGGACTGGACTCTCCAAACTTTCAATTAGCAGTCAAGATAATTAACTGTCTGTACCACGTATGGACTCCTAATAACCAAAGAAGGTAGAGAATTCTCTAAAACCTTGGTTCTCAAACTATGAATTTCGGTCACCTCAGTGAACTACCAGTTCATCCGCATGTTGTGAGGAATATAAAGAAGATGGTGGAAAAATAAAACAAGGTTTTAATTTTTATTCCATATATTTCAGTAGCATTTTTATGAGAATATGTATATCACCTGAGTAATTTCAAAATTATTTAATGGATAATGAAAATTATTTATTTCACTTCATTATAATATGAAGTATTACTCACCACAGATTTATATTACTTTCACATTTAAAAAGCTCCTTAAAATGAAAAAAAAAAAAAAAATACCAAAGTAAAATGTTTTTGAAAAGTGGGAGAAAAAAGCAATGTATTTCAAAATCTACCCATATTAGCATTACTATAAACCTAAACCTAAAAAAAATAGAAAATTATGCTGAAGATATGGACAATAAATATATTTCAGCTAAGTGGTAACCACGATGACAAGAAGAAGTTGTGGTATTAATTTCTGACAAGGTAGAATTCAAAAAGAAAACACAATATTTTAAATAAAAGTTACAATCCCTCAAAAAATTTTAGACACAAAGTATTTGCTCTCAAAATGAAATTGGACTATATAAACATTTTCAGAAAAAGATTTAAACAAAACTGACATTATAAATATGTATGTATATCTGTGAGGGGGCAGGGAGTGTAACCTAATTCCCAATGATTTTTTTTTTAAATTCCTGATTCCAATATTTATTACGTTGTTGTTGTTTGCCGTCGAGTCCGCCCCGACTCATAGCGACCCCTCCTTGGGTTTCCGAGGCAGTATCACTACGGAAGTAGGATTGCTCAACCTTCCTTCCGAGGAGTGGCTGGTGGGTTTGAACCGCCAGCCTTCTGGTTAGCAGTCAAGTGCTTTAGCCACTATGCTACCAGAGCTCCTTTTAGCACTTTAAGGAGGTCTTTTGCAGCAGATTTGCCCAGTGCAATATGATGTTTGTTTTCTTGACTGCTCCTTCCATGGGTGTTGAGTGTTGATTGTGAATCCAAGTAAAATGAATCTTTTCTCTATTGTTTGTGATGTTATTTATCAGTCCAGTTGTAAGGATTTTTGTTTTCTTTATGTTGAGGTATAATCCATACTGAAGACTATAGGCTTTGATCTTCATCAGCAAAGTAAGTGCTTCGAGTCTTCTTCACTTTTAGCAAGTAAGCTTGTGTCATCTGCACATTGATAGTTGTTAATGAGTCTTCCTTCCATCCTGATGCCACGATTCTTCTTCATACAGTCCAGCTCTTGGACTCCTTCAATAAATCAAAGGCAGCTCAAAACGTTTTGTAAGTATGATTACATAATTATTGAAAATATCTGCAAGTCTTACCAAACTAAGAAAAAGACCATTTAAAGGAAATGCAATGGAAAACTCACAGATAGCTATTGTTGGGTACTGTATAATTGAGTCTGAGTCATGGACCCCATGTAACAGATTAGAACTGCCCCCATAGGGTTTGTTGTTGTTGTTGTTGTTTTGCTGTTGCAATTTTTATAGAAGGAGTTCTGGTGGTGCAGTGGTTAAAGTATTCAGCTGTTAACCAAAAGGTTGGCGGTTTGAACCCCCCAGCTGCTCTGTGAGAAAGATGAGACAGTCTGCTTCTGTAAAGATTTACAGCCTTGGAAACCCTTTGGATTTCCTCAAAGAGATGGACTGACATAGTGGCTGCAATGATAGGTTTAAGCATGGCAATGATTGTGAGGATGGCTCACAACTGGGCAGTGTTTCTCGTTCTATTTTATGTAAGGTCGTCTGAGTCAGAAATGACTTGACAGCACCTAGAAACAACAGCAGGGTGTCTGCAGAATCAGCAGCAACTATTTAACTTCTACTTCTCCATTCCTTCCAATTACTGTATTTAAACTCCTCCCCATCAAGCCAGTACATAAACCTTTTTCACTTTAGTCCTCAGCCTAAGTTCCATAGGGTTGCTATAAGTCAGAATTGCCTCAGTGGCTGTGGATGTGGTTTGATTTAATCTTTACAGAAGAGCTCTCCAGTTTTTCTTCTGCAGAGCTGCTAGCTGGGTTCCTGTGGCTAGCTTTTTAGTTTGTGCCCCAAGGTCTCATGGAAAAAACTCTTGAATCTCATTACTAATTAGGAACTGCAATTTAAAATAAAAATGAGATAATTTTTGCCAAAAGTTAAAAAGGAAAAAGATTGGGTCTATCCAGACCTGGCAATGTATTAGAAATAGAATTCTCATAGGCATTGTTGGCGGGAGTGCAAATGGGTGCAAATTTCTGGAGGACAGCATTTATCAGAATCTATAATATAAATAGTTTTGACCCTGAAATTCTGTTTTTAGAAATAAAAAGGTTACTTTTGATACTGAGCAAGGATTTATGTCAAAGTGGGTTTAGTTCACAGAAGCATTATTGATCATGTTTAAGAACTGGAGATAACCTAAATTGGAAAAAGCTAAATAAAAATTGATAGAATCCATACTTTAATAAGGACCTCCAACAGTTAATAACAATGAGGTTGGTACTAACATGGAATAATGTCCATGCTATACTGAGAAGAATAAAGAGGTGACAGAAGAATACTTACTTTGCAAAAAAAAAAAAAAAAATAGTGGGAAGAACAGTTGTTGAACAGTTTTAACTAAATAATTAGTTATAACACAGGAGTATAACATTGGATGGGGATATAGGTGGATTTTTACTTTTATCTTTGTATTTTCTGATTATTTAAAATTTACATTTGCTATAGGGTTGCTATGAATAGAAATCTACTCCATGGCAGGATGTTTGTTTGGTTTTTCCTTTTATTTTTATATTGTACTTATGTATACTTGTAAGATAATTTAAAAAGTAAAGTGCACGGCCTTCTTTGGATAGAACATAACTCAGAAAGCAGGGAATTGAATGGAAGGAATTAAAGATACTAAACTAAAATCTAGGCTATCCTTATCTATTTCAATATATTTTACTTCCCTGCAGATTTTACTACTTCTTGACATATTTAAGATGAATTATTTTAAAACTGTTAAGATGAAGTGTTAAGAGCATCTGTTATTTTATATAAACCTTATATGTAAGTGTTAAGTTACTGAGAAAAAAAAAAGACTTTGGCTGTTAATCTATCCTAAATTTCCAGTGATTTTATTCATAAGTAAAATTTTAATACATATAATAAAAACCAAAATTCAGGGTGCTATTTCTTTATTTGAGATAAATGTTCCACCTCTGGCTTTTTTACTTGTGCAGGGATTTATTATTGAGATTGTGGCTGTCAGACAAGAAGCTCTGGGAAATGTCTTCATTCAATTATAAGTTAAAGTTAAAATTCAGTACTAAAAATGGCTGTGGACTTTACTGTGAACTTCTTGCAGAGTTTTCATTGACTTTCATTATTCTGAATATTAGTTTTTCAGTATAATCTAATTGACATTTAATCTATGCAAACTATTTGACTCCTATGCATTGGAGATAGGAGCATAGCTGTGCAATTACCATCTGTGTGCTATGTTACATTACCATTGTGAGCTACAAAGGGTTTAAAAGTGTGAAAGTGTCTCTCTTTCAACATACTGACCTTGTGAACAGTGATAAACTCCTACCCATAAAACCAATGCATAAGCCTTTTTCACTTTAGTCCTCAGTCTCTAGCAAGAGATAAATGGTTCTAAAAGGCTAAAGTGCATAACAATCATTTGTGCACCTTTAAAAATTCCAAATTTTCCTGTGTTTTATTGAGCATGCAAAGGCTGTGTGGATTATAACAAATTATGGATAATATGGTGAAGAATGGGAATTCCAGAGCTTAATTGCACTCATGAGGAAGATTTACATAGACAAAGAGACAGTCTTTTGAACAGAACAAAGGAATATTGCATGCTTTAAAATCAGAAAAGGTGTGTGTTAGGGTTGTATCCTTTCACCATTCTTATTCAATATACATACTGAACAAATAACCGAGAAGCTGGACTAGAAGAAGAATGTGGCATCAGAATTGGAGTAAGACTCATTAACAATCTGCAATATGCACATGACAACATGGCTTGCTGAAAATAAAGATGACTTTAAGCACTTACTGATGAAGATAAAGACCACAGCCTTCATTATGGTTTACACCACAACATAAAGAAAACAAAATCCTCACAATTGGACCAACAAGCAACATCTTGATAAATGGAGGAAAGATTGAAGTTGTCAAGGATTTCATTTTCCTTGGATCCACATTCAACACCCATGGAAGCAGCAGTCAAGAAATCAAATGATGTATTGTATTGGGCAAATCTGCTGCAAAAGACCTTTTTACAGATGCAAATCAAAACAACAATGAGATACCATCTGGCCCCAGCACTAATGGCAAAGTTCAACAAGACAGAAAATAACAAATGCTGACAGGATGTGGAGAGATTGGGACTCTCAACACTGTTGGTGGGACTGTAAAATGATACAACCACTGTGGAAAGCAGTATGGCAATTTCTTAAAAAGTTGGAATTAGGAATACATTTGACCCAGCAATCCCATTACTAGGTATATATCCTAAAAAAGTGGGAGCCAGGACAAGAACAGATATATGCATACCCATGTTCATCACAGAACTATTGACAATAGCAAAATGATGGAAACAACCTAGGTGTCTATCAACAGAAGAATGGATAACCAAACTATGGTACATACATACAATGGAATACTATGCAACTGTAAAGATCAACGTAGAATCTGCCAAACACCCCATAATGTGGATGAACTTGGAGGACATTATGCTGAGTAAAATAAGTCAATCACAGAAGGACAAATATTGTATTACTTCATTATTGTAAAAGTTAAGGGAAGTTTTATATATGGAACAAAACTTTCTTTATTGGTTACCAGTGGTGAGAGGGGAGAGGAGGGAACATTGCTAGATAGGTAGAGACAAGTATTGATTTGGGTAAAGGGAAGGGCAATGTACCAAATGTGAGCCATCAACACACTGGCATCGAGGAAGAGGAAGACATAGATAGAAATTCCTTGCAGATTTCACTACTTCTTGACATATTTAAGATGAATTATTTTAAAACTGTTAAGATGAAGCATTAAGAGCATCTGTTATTTTCTATAAACCTTATACATAAGTGTTAATTTACTGAAAGAAAAAAAAAGACTTTGGCTGTTTGGCAGATTCTACACTCATGCACGAGAGGTACAGACAACAAAGATGAACGCTTCTGCACACACAGTACTGTGTTGTCAGTGATGGCAAACATTGATCAATGGATGTATAGAGGGGTGGACAGGCTGAACGATCAGGTATGTCTAGGCAATGGGGAGTGTGCCCATAACCATGTTTAGGGTTGGCAGATGATGTTTCTACAAGTGTATTTGTATGTGCTGTAAGAATTCTCAGGTATATAGTAGAACTGACAAGGGACAAGGTTGTGGTGATTTCTTGGCCTCAGCCAGCTACCCAGAGGGAGCAGATGTTGGACCTGTGGGCTTGGGACCATGGTCACAGGGGACATCTGGCTCAATTGGCTTAACATACTACACAAAAACATTGTTCCATATCCTACTTTGACAAGTAGCAACTGGGATCTTAAAAGTTTGCAAGCGGCCATCTAGGTGCAATGATGAGTCTTTCCTTGTCCAGAGCAAGGAAGAATGAAGAAAACCAAAGACACATGGAAACAATTAGTCCGGGGGAATGATAGACCACACAGTCCTCAGCCTATATGACCATGAGACCAGAAGAACTACCTGGGTCATTCCCAGCTACCACTGTCAACCACTTGGAGGGGGATCTGTGTAGGAGATCCTGGACAGAGTGGGAGAACAATGTGGAACAAAACTAAA
>NW_006921772.1:3396460-3401956 GCF_000298275.1 Orycteropus afer afer
GCATATGAAAGCTGCACAACGAATAAGGAAGATCAAAGGAGAACTGATGTATTTGAATTATGGGGTTGATAAGGAATAATGAACATACCATGGACTTTCGAAGAATAAACAAATCTGTTTTGGAAGAAGTGTAGGCAGAATGAGCCTTAAAAGTGAGGATGGTGTGACTTCATCTCACATGCTTTGAACATATTATCAGGAAGGACCAGTCCCTGGAGAAGGATATCATGACTACGGAACTAGAATCAAACCAAACCAAACACACTACCATTGAGTCAGATCTGATACATAGTTACCCTTCCTTGGGTTTCTGAGGCAGTACCACTACGGAAGTAGATTGCCCAACCTTCCTGCCAAGTGGCTGGTGGGTTTGAACCGCCAGCCTTCTCATTAGCAGTCAAGTGCCTTAGGCACTAGGCCACCAGAGCTCCTGATGAAGTAGAGGCCAGTGAAAAAGAGGAAAACTGTCAAGGAGATTGGCCAATACAGCAGTTGCAACAATGGGCTCAAACATAGCAATAATTGTGAGGATGGTGCAGGACCAGGAAGCATTTCATTCTTTTGCACATAGGGAGTTCTACTTTATCCTATAGTGTCACCAAGAGTTGGAATCGACTAGATGGCAGTGGCTTTGGTATTTTTGGGTCTTCTCAAACCAATCCTTTCAACTATTTGCCTTATTGGCAACCTGATTCTCCCTTGGTATCATCTTTTCCTTTTGGTCCACTAAAGTGGAGGCAATATATTCTCATTGTTGTTGTTAGTTGCCAGTGAGTCAGCTCTGACTCATGGGGATTCTACGTACAACAGAAAGCATTGTTGCCCAGGCATATGCAATCTTCATTATCAATGATCTACTGTTGTGTCCACTGTGTATTTTGAGTGTCTTCCAAACTAGAGGGCTCATCTGCCAGCATAATATCAGACAATATGTTGTTATGATCCATAGGGTTTTACTTGGCTAATTTTTGTAAGTATACTGTCAGGTCTTCCTTCTTAGTCAGTTTGGAAGCTCTGCTGAAACCTGTTCACCATAGATGACCCTGTTGATATTTGATGTACTGCTGGTATAGCTCCCAGTATTATAGCAACACACAAGTCACCATTGCATGACAAACTGGCAGATAGATAGTGGATAGACTCTCATATACCTCATATATTGTGGTCCTTGTACCATATGGCCCTTTCTAGATTTTATGCTTCCTGCTCCTGTGAGGACTATCTTGTTTTAGCACTCTCAGCTCCTGATACCTCTATTCTCTGAAGACTTCAGTAAGTAATTCATAGCTTTCCTCTCTCTCCAGTTCATGTCACCAGTCAATATCAATCTCCATCCAACTAAATGAGTTGATGGATGGTCTGAATTTTTCTTATTATGAAGCTATCATATTGTTTTCATATTTTCCAACTTTTAATCCCCATCCACTCAACTACATTCAGTTGAGGGCCTGTCTTCATATGTAATTATTATAAACAAACCATCAGTCGGGCATACCTCTTTTTCACAGTACCCTAAACAATAACTCACCTATATATGCCATTTATCTTCATTCTTCTTACTAGTGAATGTCTCGTTTATTATCAAAAGCCATTCTCACTATATATGTTCTTGAGCTTATCTTTTCTCCCTCTCAAAAATTGTTCCTAATTATTTCCTTTTCTCATCAGCATTTTTCCTCTCTCCTCTCTACTAGTTATTCTACTCATATCTAAGTATGCTCTATTATCTTTCATCTTCAAAAAAATCCTCTGCTTTTCTAGAACTAGGCAATATGTTTTAAAATTGATATGGAAAAACAACTAAGCAAAATATCAAAGATAACTTTGAAAAAAAGAAGAGAATGAGGGATAATGAGTCATATCAGATATCAAACGATACTGTAAGCCCTCAGCAATTAAAGCAGTATGGTACAGTAAAGCAATACAAGGCAGTTGGGTCAATGGACATAATAGAAAGTTCAAAACAAAAGGAGACATCTTTTCTCTTCAGCACTTGAAAGAGGCCCCTTGTGGTGAATTTTCCCAGTGCTATATGTGGTCTGATGTCCTGACTGCTGCTTCCACTGGCATTGATTGTTGAACCAAGTAATATGAAGTCTTTGACAACTTTAGTCTTTTCTCCATCTATTGTGATGCTGCTTATAGGTCTAGTTATGAGGATTTTTGTTTTCTTTCTATTGAGATGTACTCTGTACTGCAGACTGTATTCTTCAATCTTCATCAGTAAGTGGTTCAAGTCATCCTCACTTTCAACAAGAAAACTTGTGTCATTTGCTTATCACAGGTTGTTAATGGGTCTTCCTCTAATCCTGATGCCATGTTCTTCCTCATATAGTCCAGCTTCTCAGATTATTTGCTCAGTACACAGATTGAATAATTATAGTGAAAGGATACAACCTTGATGCACTCCCTTCTTGATTTTAAACCATGCAGTGTCCCCTTGTTCTGTTTGAACAACAGCCTCCTGGCCCATGTACAGGTTCCTCATGAGTACAGTCAAGTTTTCTGGAATTCCCATTCCTCTCAATGTTACCCATAATTTGTTCTGATCCACACAATCAAATGCTTTTCTATAGTCAATAAAACATAAGTAAACATCTTTCTGGTATTCTTTGCTTTCAGCCAAGATCCATCTGAAATCAGCAATGATATCCTTCATTTCATTTTCTCTTCTGAATCCAGCTTGTTTCTGGCAGTTCTCTGTCAACATACTGCTGCATCTGTTTTTGAATTATCTTCAGCAAGATTTTACTTGCATGTGATATTAATGATATTGTTCAATAATTTTCATGTTCTGTGGGATCACCTTTCTCCAGAATGGGTGCAAATATGAATCCTTTCCAGTCAGTTGGCCAGGTAGCTGTCTTCCAAATCTCTTGGCATAACTGACTGAGTGCCTCCAGTGGGGCATCCGTTTGTTGAAACATCTCGATGGGTATTCCGTCAATTCCTGAAGCCTTGTTCTTTGCCAATTCCTTCAGTGCAGCTTTGGCTTCATCCTTCAGTACCACTGGTTCTTAATGATATGCCACCTCCTGAAATGGATGAACATCAACCAGTTTTTTTTGGTACAGTGACTGTGTATTCCTTCCATCTTCTTTTGATGCTTCCTGAATCATTCAATATTTTGCCCATATAATCTTTCAATATTGCAACTCGAGGTTTAAGTTTTTTCCTCAGTTTTTTCAGCTTGAGAAATGGCAATCTTGTTCTTCCCTTTTGGTTTTCTAACTCCAGGTCTTTGCACATTTCATTATATTAATTGGCTTTGTCTTCTCCAGCTGCTCTTTGAAATCTTTTGGTCAGCTCTTTCATTTGTCATCTCTTCCATTTGCTTTAGCTACTTCCTATTCAAGGGCAAGTTTCAGAGTCTCTTCTCACATCCATTTTGGTTTTTTCTTCCTTTCCTGTCTTTTTGATAACCTTTTGCTTTCTTCATGGATGATGTTCGTAACATCATACCACAATTCTTCTGATTTTCAGTCATTGGTGTTCAATGCATCAAATCTATTCTTTAGATGGTCTCTAAATTCAGGAGGGATTTATTCAAGGTCATATTTTGGCTCTCATGGACTTCTTTTAATTGTCTTCAGCTTCAAGTTGAACTTGCACATGAGTAGTTGATGGTCTGTTCCACAATCAGCTTCTGGTCTTGTTTTGGCTGAAGATATTGAGCTTTTCCATTGCCTCTTGCCACAGTTGTTGTCAGTCTGATTCCTGTGTACTCCATCTGGCAAAGTCCATATGTATAGCTGCCATTTGTGTTGTTGGAAAAAGGTATTTGCAATGAATAAGTTGTTGGTCTTGAAAAATTCTATCATGTGATCTCCAGCATTATTTCTGTCACCAATGCCATATTTTCCAACTACCAGTGATTCTTCTTTGTTTTCAACTTTTGCATTCCAGTCATGAGTGATAATTAATACATCTTGATTGCATGTTCAGTTAATTTCAGACTTCAGAAGTTGATAAAAATCCTTAATTTCCTCATCTTTGACTTTGGTAATTGGTCTGTAAATTTGAACAGTAGTCATAATAACTGGTCTTCCTTGTAGGCATATGGATATCATCCTATCACTGAGAGTATCGTACTTCAGGACAAATCTTGAAACACCCTTTGTGATGATAAATGCCACTTGTCATTCTTGGCATAGTAGATCATATGGTGGTCTAATTCAAAATAGCCAAAAATTGCCCATTTCAGCTCACTAATGCCTAGGATATCAATCTTCATGCATTCCATTTCATTTTGACAACTTCATTTTCCTAGGTTCATACTTTGTATATTTCATATTCCAGTTACTAATGGATGTTTCCAGCTGTTTCTCCTCAGTTTGAGTCATGCCACATCAGCAAATAGACCTCCATCAACAGTAAGCTACTTCAACAAACTATGGTACATGTATCAAAAACTGCTATAAAAATGACTAAGTTTTCGGGATACTTATTTTCCAAAAATAAGAGCTACCAGATATTGCTAAATGGAAAAAAAAAAATTACAGTTACAAAATATTATAGTTCATATGCTTAAAAGGGAGGGAGTACAAGCATACATTCATATTTCCATTATCTTTGTGAAGAAATACTCTAAGTTTTCACAAGAAACAAATAAAAATAGTTATACTTCAATGGTGAGAGATGAGGTCAGAATGAAGCCAAGATTTCTCAATTTACCTTTTCATCTTGTTTCATTTAAAATAAGACAAAATATAAATAAAACATTTAACTTCTCTCTTGGTGCCAGATACACCTCAAGCTATTCCCTGTCCCCAAATAAAGGAAAATTACTTAAATAGTTGTTGCCTACACATCTCTACTCCTCACCTACCATTAATTCTTTAACCCATTTGAATTTGTCTTGCTGCCCCACCACCAACCAAATCTACTTGTGTTAAGTTTAATAATGACATCATCTTGCCAAACATTTACAACTCATGACAACCCCATGCACAATGGAAGGAAATATTGCCTGGTTTTGCATCATCCCCATGATCAGTTGAGGATCAGACTATTGTTATTCATAGGGTTTTTGCTGGTTGACTTTCAGAAGTTGACCACAAAGCCTTTCTTCTTTATCCATGTTAGTTTGGAAACTCTATTGAAACTTGTTCAGCATCATAGCAAAAGACAAGCCTCCACTGACAGGCAAATAGTGGTTACACATGAGGTGCGTTGGCTAGGAATCAAATCCGGATCATGGAAGGCAAGAATTCTACCTGACCCACCAAAGGCTTTCACTGGGTGTCTTTAATTTGAATAGGGTCCCTGCTACTTGTCACTGAATGTATCTTGATCTACTATAAAATATATCAGAGACTTCTAGTGGAGCAGCTGCAGTAAGTTCATTCATAAATCAAGCACACATACGGACAGTATTAGCAGTGGTAGTAAGTCAAAAACAAAAGGAGAATAAAATTAGAATCAGAGTAATTTATAAGAACAAATGGTGCCATACTTTACTTTCTGTAAATAGTACTTTGAGAAATGGATAATAGA